>NW_024346667.1:2578557-2615980 GCF_902729225.1 Pteropus medius | reverse complement strand
AAAAAAAAAAAAAAAAAAAAAGCCTCTGCAGTTTTTTAAAAAAGTTGCTGTAATTCTCGTTTTGATTTTCTCCTTGAGTAAACCCACCTATTGTTTCTGTCTAATGGAAACTCTTCTTGTTTTCTCTTTTTCTTTCCATATCTTTCCCTTTTGTTTGGCTTCTCATCATGATTCTGCTGTTCTGTGAGTCAAATGGGATTTGAGGCTGAACTGAGAGCCAAAATAACAAAGCTTAACACTTCCTAAGGGAAGCCATATTTCACAGTAAATTTCTCTTCTTTTGACCCTTATCAGAGTTGAAAGTTATTTCAGCCAAATTAAGGATTAACAAGATTTTTGTTGGATAGCTTCGGGCTCTCATCGCTAGCCAGATGTCATTTAGGGAAATTGTGTTCTGCTTTTCACTAAATCTGCATCTTCCCTTTTTCATTCATTTCATTCATTTTATCCATTCATTCATCCCGCTACATAACATGTAACAAATTCTGCCATTCTGGAGCCAGTGCCATAGTGGGTCACAATGAGTGTCGCTTTCCTTATGTCCAGGGAGCTATGCAGCAGAAGGTATGAGATGGCCGTATAAATTGACAATCAAAAAATTTAACAGTGTGTTGTAGTAAGTGCTACATAAAAAGCATGTGCTAGGTATTATGAGGATATGAGGAAGCTTGCTAAATCCCAACTAAAAGTGTCGAGGAAGCCTTATTGAGGAGAGGAGATGTAAGTCGTATTCTGACGATTTTGAAAAGTAGGGTGTTGATAAATTGGTGATTTTCTATCCCTAGTGACAGCACAAGAAAAGGTGACATAAGAACATAGTATCTCAGGGAATACTCTCATCCTCTATTTTTTAAGTAACTTTCTCCAGCCAGGGTAAAGCCGAGTTGCCATAGAGACAGCATTAATGCCAGGAGAGCCTGCTCATAATGTCCACAGAGAGAGAGAGAGAGAGAGAGAGAGAGAGAAATAACTGCCTAGGATTCTGAAGGAGGAGGGACCATGCGAGGCTGTGGCAATGTGGGAAAGCCTGGAGGAAGGGCGGGATTTGAACTGGACCTTAAGCGGATGAAAGGCTGGCAGAGATTCCTGTTCAAAAAACTCAGGGAATAAGAAGGCTGAAGAATATTCCAGGTTGGGAAAAACTGACTGTAAGGGAGAGAACCAGCTCTCCAGATGGGGCTGGGTGACAGCGTGAAGACTAGCTTTGCTAGAGAAGAAAGGTTAGCTCTCAACATCTGGTTATAATGTTGGAAATGGATGAACTCAGATTTTGTAATGTTGTAAATGTCATATGAAGGCATATGGCACTGATGAAAGCCCCAGTCCAAGAGATAAATGGTTTAGATTAGAATTTTTTAGTTGTGTGATCTCAGTCATGTTTCCTAATTTCTTAGAAATTTACTCACCCATAAGATGTGGATCATACTGTTTTCCTATAAGTTTAAACTAATCAACAAAAACTTATGTATGTATTCTGTAAATTGTAATATTCTAGACAAATAAATAGGTACACGTGTAGCCAAGAACTCATAAGTAGAGAGGCATGAGAAAACTGGAGAATGTAAATAGTGGAATTCAAGATGGATTTGATGAAGAGGAGAGAAAAGTTAAAAAAAAAAAAATACGAGGCAGTGGTAGTGAGCCAATATGAGGGCCTGTATTCAGAAATCACTTGTGTCGATTCTCAGGCTGAATGTGGTCAACATGGGATTCGGCACAAGGACTCTACCTGTAATGGTACGCTACATCCCCCAACACACATGCACATCCTCTTCACCAAATTAATGTGGCCCAAGCCAAAGGAGGTTTTTAAAAATGGAATTGGAGAGTAAGAAGGTGACAGTTAAGGTGACAGATATTCTTTTCGGCACAGTAAGGTTTAGAAAAAGGCTGATGGAGACAATCCTTCTCTAGCCAGGTGTATGATTGGTTTTTAGAATTGTCATCCTCAGGCCTGAATACCATGACTGGTCTCAGGAATGATATTCTCCAGGGCTCCTCTGCTTTCTTGAGGAACCAAGAATTGCTTCCCGCCCATGCCAGAGGCAGGCTATAAATGGATGTGAGGCCTTGGGCATGTGAGAGAGGGTAGGGTTTTTGAAAAGAACAGAGGAACTGAGTGGCACAAGATTCAGGCAAGAAGATACAAGAGGAATGCTTCTGCTGATAAAGAGGGTGGCCCTATGGCGTATCCTGAGAGCTCAGCGCATGCCGAAGGCTGCTCACAAGGACACACCAGACAGACTGAAGGAGCCATTTTTGAATTCTCATTCTCTTGAAGCTCTCTATGCGTTGGCTCTTAACCACTTTACCCTGACACAAGAATTAATTATTCTTCGGGTTTCGACACATGTGCTTGGCTGGCCATATCACAGAGCCATCTCCCGGGACTTGTCACTAGCACATAAACACGTAGTTCTCTACTGTGGACAGCAAGCGGATATAGAGAGCAGCGAAGGGGCAAGTGATCCAGCAAATGGTTCGACCGCCTCTGTGAGTTTATTTACCATCACTTCTGTGATAGGGAGCTTGTTGCCAGAGTCCGTATTTCTATTTCCTGTCTTCTGTTTGGGTAAGGATTGCAATAGGTGGAGACAGTTGTGGGAGGAGGGGGGCCACGTCTCGTGTCACCCACTCAAACCAGTCTGCCCTCCCTGCCGCTGCGATTCTTCCACATGCAGCTGACTCTTGGATGACAGGAGTTTGAATGGTGAGGATCCACTTAAATGTGAATTTTTTTTCAATAAGTATTATCAATGTATTTCCTCTTTCTTATCATTTTCTTAATGACATTTTTTTTCTCTAGCTTCCTTTATTGTAAGAATACAGTACATAGTACATAGAACATACACGATATGGGTTAATTGACTGTTTATGTTATCGGTAAGGCTTCTGGTTAATAGTAGTTAAGTTTGAGAGGAGTTAAAAGTTATATATGAATTTTCAACTGTGCAGGGGTTCAGCACCTTTAACTCCTGCATTGTTCAAGAGTCGACTGTACATATAAGTGTATATATATAAATATATTACATATAATATATAAATATATAATATGAATATGTAACATATGTATTACATTTTATATATATTAGATGACATATAATGCATTATATATTACATAATAGAATGCATAATATATAATACACTATGATAATATATATAATACTATGGAGTATGTTATATAATATGTAATAAGTACATAATATATAATTATATAAATTATATAATATATAAATGTCTATATATGTATACATATATACATTTGCATTTATTGGGTACCCGTTTAATGCTTGCCAGCCTTTCATTGAATATTTACTAAGTGCCAACCGTGGGACTCACATGTAAGCATCATTCTCTCACATTTTACAATAGAGAAAAGAGAGGTACAAGTACAGGGAGAATCTAGTCTTTGGTCAGAGAGTTAATAAGAGGAGGGGTTGGAATATTCTCACTCGGGTAAAAATTTTCCGACTTAAAAAAAAATCTCAAATCACTAAATTTTCGCTTATTTCTCTGTATCCATTCTGATCCTACAAGCAAAAGAGCAGATAGTCCTTCTCTGTAAATAATAATCACATGCAAATTTCTCATTGACTCGTGCTTTTGCTAGAATATAGCGCTGTAGTTGTAAGAAGCAACATCGTATTTTGATGTCCCTCCAACTCCCCACCAACTCCTCAGCGTAACTAAGAGCTGAGTGCCCCGTTGCTACAGCCTCAGTGCAACTTCTCACTTATTACTGCAGAAACCTCAGGAGCAGAGATGCCTCCGAGCTGTGAACTAGGAGCATCTTGCTCTCAGGCCTTCCCTGGGAGCACATATGTGCCAAGGCCCAGCACCACCCTGGAGACAGGCAGCATCATTCCTTTACAACTCCAGCTGTTGAGCAGAATTTCATAGTTTCATGTGCCAGGGACATAAAAAACTTTAGATCTAATTGAATTTAACAACAAGGCAGTATGGCAGGCAACCTTCAAAGACAGAAGGGGCTTTGGAAAGAGAAGATAAAATTAGTGAGACATACTACCGACAAGAAAACTAAATCTTTAGTATTGACTGACTGTGAAATAGTAATACATAACTGAAGAATGTGGAAAATGGCTAAACATTTTCAAAGTTATTTTAACAGCCTGGTATAAACCAGAAAAGCAATTCATTCATTTGTTCATTCAGTCACTAATTTATTCAATTAGTTAATATTTACTGTATGCTTTCGATATATTAGGCAGTATTAAGCACTGTTAATCAACATAGCCTTTAAAAATACTACTTGGCTAAAATGTAGGTCTCTGTTTTCTTTAGCCAGCTGGTGTTCTCTTTGCTTATAGAATAATTTAATTTGAATGAACTCTTTGACTTTTTTTTTTGCCAAAACCCTCAAAGTATAATTTATTTAATTCCATGGCGGTTAATAAAACTTACTTTTCCACTTGTCAGACTGATGTTTTCAGTCTCTAGAAAGGTGCGAAATAGTATTTCTTTAAATCTTTTTTTTTTGCAAGGAGATAATTATGCTACTTATATGAGGATTTATAAAGCCTGAGCATGTGATAAGAATGGAGTGTTGTTATTAAATAAAACTCACAACAAAGATTCTTATGCATTTTATGATTATCTATGACCATTATTGGCTTACTTTAAATATAAAGGTTAATCAGTATATGTGAATAATGGTTAGCTCTCTTGTTTTACATAACCAAATCAAACATTGCTCAGGTTAACCAAGTTGGTGGGGTGAGAAGTCAAGATGTGGGGTGAAAATGAAAAATCAGAGGGAGGAAGAAAAGGAAAAAAAAATGAGACAGATGGGAGCTGGGTGCATTTGAAGCTTTCCTGAATGCATGATAGGTTTCCAACCGGGGGTGCCCAGGCCCCTTCCATCTTTCCCCTTCCACTTCCTGCCGCACTTGGCACTCTTCCATTTCCGGGAGACAGTAAAGGGCTGAGTGAGGACTCCTGAAAATCTCCAGGTAAGTGGAGCAGGACGAGTGAGCAGAAATATTTTAATGGGAGCCAGGTAGAAAAACAGCAGGTAATTCATTATAAGGTACAATTTTACAATAAGACAGAAGATCTGAGGAGGACCTTGGCGTTGCTGTAGGTTGGAAGAGGGTATGTCTTTCTTCAGGAGTGGAGCGTGTGTGATGAGATGTAGAAAAACGAGGCCTGAAACAGAAGGAGAAGGAAATACAATTCATAGATGATCAGGTTGCGTGTGGTGCAGGTGGTGAAATCTGTGTGTCGCAGTTCGCCTGAGATCTGTAAAAGCTTTTATTTGTATGCGGAAATGTTGGAATGACATACTGTTTAACAACTACTAATATGTTTCTTTTTCTTCTTTAAAATAGAGTTTCAAATGGCTTAATCATAGATCCTCTTCTGGGTGTGAGGTTTCCTACCAAGCTCAGAATCAGTGGAGATCTAGCCTTCATGAAGCTTATGGTCAAGTGTAGGGTACTGAGTCTTGCCCCTACTCAAATGAGCTCAAACTCATTTTTACCAAACTTTCAATTTGTATTTTATCCCTCCCCCCAAATTATGACACTTTAATAAATGTTAGTGCTATCATTTTGTAACAAAAAAAATTGCAGTAATATATTACTTAATTTTCATAATGTGTTGAAAATTTTCAGTGGATAAAGAAGCAAGTGTAATGAGGGCTTTGACTTGATTTTCAAATGAGTATACAGGAATTTAAAAAAAAAGAATGAGAGGCACGGGGCTCCGGGACATGGTTGTCTAACAAGGAGACACGTTAATGTTATTGAAAATCAGTTTATTATCTGGTATGTAACAAAACACATAAAGAAACAGTTTTGATTTCTTTCTGTTCTTTAACAGACATTGAAAAACAATGTGACTTCTTTAGTACATATCATAGTTCTCTATGGAAGATACAAACTAATTTTTTCTGAGTTTTATTTATTCTCTACTTTTTCTTACTCTTTCATTTTGGTAGCAATAAATCATTGTGGAGGGGAAAGGAAGAAAAATAATGTTGATTTTATTTTCCTACCGATGTATTTTATATATATAGAAATTTTATGTATGATAGGTAACGTTTGGTATATATATGTATTATATATATAAACGCATATATTTTTTTTAGTGGATCGAATCACTGTATTCATTGGTGGTTAGACGAAAGCATCTTTCATCTTTTATGTCGACCTATGTGTTATAGGAAAGCTTTTCAGGAAAGAAAGCACATATTCCATAAACTAGAACATGAATTTGGATGTTAGTGCCAACTGGAGAATTAAACCTAGAATATAATTCTCATTTTCAAAAATATTTAACTATATTTTAGATAAATTTTTATAACTGTATAGCAGAGAAAGGAAGCATTCAGCAGCAGTGTAGTGGTAAGAGTGAGAATTCAGTTACAGACTACTTGAGTTTTAATCCTGGCTTCTTTGCTCAGTTTCTCCCTTCTGGAAGACAAGCACGATAAGTATGCTCACCTTCTAAGGTCAGATGTTATATAGATCGAGTGACTTAATACTGATAAAGCACTTAGAACAGATCAGTACACAACACAATGTGATTTTTAATGAACAAAAATAATAAATCACTCCTTGATGAGTTGGGAATATAGTAAAGTATACAGAGGAATATGTATTATAGCAATAAAAATTCAGGCTTATTTATAGTGCTAGGTATTTTTTTCATGTTCATATGCTGTTAATTTTTTGTATCTTTCCCTAATAATATGATTTTTTCATAGTTCTTAGATGCTGATTTTGTCCCAGAAACTTCTCTTTCTATTTTTTTTTTTTGAATTTGCTACGTATTATAAAACCTGAATATGGCAGATGGTTTACAATGCCACATAAGAAGGACTTTTTTCCAATTATGTTTTTATCAGGCAAGATGCCCTTCTGTGATGGGAATAAATGGTCATGGCATTGCTATGAAATTGATATTTTCCGTTTTGGAAGGCTATAGAATTGAAGAAACACTGGCCAGAATTATTCTTCACCTTTCCAAATGTAAGGTCAAAATTGAGATAAATAAAGGAAGGCTTTGTAGTTTTCTTTTTCCTTCTTGCCATCCAGTCATCATTTAGAATTTATAAGGCAGAGGAACAGCATCTGTATGTGTACGCAATCCCTCGCAATGCAAAAAATAAACATCCTTTCTTATTCATGCCCAAATACAGACTAAAAATGTAGGTGGTATATTTAAATAATTCATTAATTTGCTGTCTCATTCACTTAACATTTTTAAGGTAAATATCACAACAGTTTAGTTTATTTTTAAGTTCTAGTCTCAGCAAAAACGGTTACATTTGAAAAGGTCAAGACTACTGACCTATAAGTATTAATAATCCTTTTGCAATTACCAAAGTAATTTGTTCCATAGGCCTATGAAATGTTTCTCGGAGTTACTGGATTATCACCTACTGAGAAGTTCAAAAATATCCGTTTGATATTTTTTTCTAACCGAGAAGCAATTCTACCTCAATCCTGAGCAGTGCTGAATTGGATATTGTAGTACGTGCTATCAAATATTACCATCTTCAGTAGCTGTGAAGTGTATCCTGTGATGATCTAACAAGATTATTAATGCATTCCTTCTATTCTTAACATACCAATGATGGGAAAGCAACCATTGTTTTTTGAATTGTCACTTTTGAGTATTTTGGAAAAATACATTAAGTGCCCAGTGTTCATTAACTTCTTTGGAGTACTTAGAAATTTGCATGATCTTAAGGCGAGAGAGAAAGGAAATGATGAGGATGAGAAAGAAAATCATGTCCAAGTCCTTTCTTTAATTCTTCATCTCGTTATCATGTCAACATTTTTGAATCCCGTTTTTATGTGAGGAGGAGACAAGGAAGAATTCCCATAAACAAGCCGATTTCTGGATGGTTGAAGCGTTCAGGTCCTGTCATGGACTTGGGTCCCTGGTGAGTCACCAGAAGTGGGAAGATTCAGATCCAGTAAGGTCTGGGGCTGGGGCTCAACTTGAAAATGAAAAAAAAAGAACCTGAGAAAAACAACTTCCTTGATAAGATCAGATGGCTCTTTCTCCCTAAGATTTATAATTCTATCCAACAGCATATAGAAAGAGAAAAGGAAAGGAGAAACTAATAATTAAAACCAAACTAAAATCAGAGACAGTGAATGCAGAGGAGAGAGACTGGGCCCTGAGCTTAGAGTTTCCCCCATTTTATCTCTGGAACTTTAATCTTTTCATCGAAGCTTTGCTCTGCTCCTAAGCATTCATCTGTTACTAACAAATTTCATGGAGCGTCTGCTTTGAAACCATGGTTGTTTGAGGCAAACAGTATTTTAAGTAAATTTACGTTTTAATTGCAAGAGGGTAGAGTACGATTTGAGAGTACCCAAGTTAGAAATGTTTTTTATTCCTTTTCAGGAGCATAAACAAATAAAGGGCCACAATGGAAAACCTTCCTTAGAGAATGTAATGAACTGTGGTTAGAGAAGGATTTAAAAATGTGGTTGCTCTGGCTGTGGTGATTTAAGACAAGTGCTGTGTTTCCATAAGAGATGTGCTCTTATATGTGTACTCTTCCTACTGTGTGTCTATTTATTTCACTGTTAATTACAGGTATTGGAAATGAGAAAAAATATTTAATGAGAATAAACTTACTTATTTTAGCATATATTCATTCAACCTTTTAATATATTAGCTAAAATGTAGAGTTTTTTCTCATTCATTCTATGCTTTCTGCAGGGAGGATGAGTGCTCTGCTTTTAGACTCATCATCTCCCTCTAGTGGTGGGCTGGAGAGGGGAACTCTGGGCTCAGTGACACCTCCCACCACCAGGAGTGAACTGCTGGAAGGATGACGAGTTACAGTTAGTGACTGGTATCAGTGCCCAGCCCTCATTTCTTATCGAGGTTAAGTTCTGCTCTTGAACCCAGTGGTTTGAGTGATGGGTCTTCTGCCCACCTTCTGAGCTGACCTTGGTTATGTGGCTATGTGTGGTTTCAGACGTCTTCAGAGCATGATACTCTTCTTCAGTGCAGTTATTCGGGATGCAACACTTTTGCCAATTTGCATAGGGAATTGAAAACTAAAATTCTAACTCCTGTCTGCTCTTAAAATACACTGAGAGAATTAATGTGAATTAAATGACTTACATCAGTATCCTTCCATCTAACCTATATATAAATATTGGAATGTGCAGGATCAGACACCTGATCTGTAAAATGATGGCCTTGGGATAAGTGACCTCTGAGGTTGACTAGGCTCTGACAGTCGGGTGACTATCGAAAGCCCTACAAGGCTGTGAACATGGTCATCACTTCTATATAAAGCCTAGTGGAACTCACCGAAAAAGGGAACTTCTCTTATGCTTTTACATTTTTTTTTATGAGTTGCTTATAATGAGTTTTACATAAGTCTGATTGTTTGTGCCCTTATAAACTGACAGTTGCAGAAATGTACAGTTCTTGTTAATCCCTTGGAGAGCTTCGACATACACAGAACTTCATAGAGACCATAGAAACTTCCAAATTTAAAAGATTGGGGTTTAAGTACTGGTTCTGTCCCTTACTGGCATTGCAACGCTGCACAAGTTACATGTTCTCTTCAAAGTCGGTTTCTTAATGGAAAATGCGATCGTTCCTACAAGTTACGTCTCTTTCCCACACTGCAGGCTGACTCCTCCTGCTGGCTGCTCGGTCTCATGCATAAGGACCGTCCTTCCACTCCTTCTTCAGCTCCTTCGCCTTCGATGAGAGGAAAAATCATGTTGATTCCTCTTCATATTATTTCTCAGCTTACTCTTCTCCATTTCTATGGCTGTCACTCTAGTTGAGATTATTATTACGATGTGCCTGAAAGAATGTATGGATCCTAATAGGCACGGACGCCTTCTGGAGCTTTCATTTTTACCCCCTTCATTTAGTGTCTTATCCCTGCTGCCAGTTTCATATTCTCGAGGCACGGCTCTCATCCTGTAATTTTTCTTCTTAAAAATCTTTAAATGGATCTCTCTGTGAACTGAATACGGACCAAAGAGAAAGTGCATCTAGCACGTGGCATCCCCTAGCGTGTCTAATACTGGGTCGGCTAGGCTCTGATGATCAACACATTTTCTCTGATATTTCCTCATATTTAAATTCAGGTTTTGCATTTTCGGTAAAGATACCAGAAAGTGAGGTTATAATATTCTCAATACATCATATAAGTAGGCATTAGATGTCTATAGTGATTTTTTATTTTATTTTATTTTATTTTATTTTATTTTACTTTTTATTTTTTTTTACACCTATAGCACCTGGTCTTCCTAAGTGGTCTCCCATCCAAGTACTAACCAGGCCTGACTCTGCTTAGCTTCCGAGATCGCGTGTGTTCAGGGTAGCATGGCCGTAGACTCAAATGGTGATTTTTATTTCAATCATTTGTTAATCTACAGATTCTGGTTAGAAATTTATAGTAAAGGAAAATTTATTTATTTATTCATCCATCCATTTGTTCATTCATTGTTTATATGCCTACGGACAGATCAATTCTTATTTAATTCCAAGGGTTATCATTTATCAGGATCATTATTTATTCTGTCGTTCAGTTTCCCCAGATTTGGCCTTTGGAATTCCCCTTCAGGTTGGCTTCTGTATCTTTTTGGAATGTTCAGTCCCCTTTTTAAGCACTTTCATATTTTCTGGAACCACAAGATGTTTCAGGCTCATCTTAAACATTTTCTGCCCCAGTCCTGCAACCATCTGTTTCTCCAAGGATGCATAGTTTTCTCTCATTGGAGCCTGGTATTTAGAAACTAAGATGTGAGCACTTAGGTGGAGTCATGGGTCCTGGGATATCATAATACCCGACTCGAAAATTGTCAAGGCCGTGAAAACCAAAGAAGGACCGAAGACCTGCTCCACATTAAAGGAAGCTCAGGAACCATGACGACTAAATGCAAAGTGTGATTTTGGACTGAATCCCGGACCAAAAAAAAAAAAAGAAAAATAGTGAGATAATTGGAGAAATTTGAGCAAGTTCTGTGGGTTAAGTAGTATTATATGTGGTATTCTAATTTTGTACATATTTATCTTCCTGTCATGGTCAAGTCAAAATAACATGACCACCCACATTATAAGTGATTTTGAAAAACATTTTCAGATCTCTGCAACCGAAGACACTGATCTGAGTTAGAGGTCAGAAAATTCAGAAAAGAAATAAACATGTACTTGGTGCTCTAACTTTACCATTTAGGAATTTTGAAATAAATTATAATGTATACCAAAAATTACCTAATTAATCTTCTTCAGATGATTGTTTACCTCGTTTCTATTTTTCCAGGATGATATATAAGGCTGTATTAAACATACTTGTACATACATTTTCAAACATTGGAAAATTTCTTTGAGATATGTTTCTTGAAGTGAGGTTGGTTAAATAATTTATGGCGCAGCCATAAGTACTATGAAGTCATTAAAAAATGATGAAACATATCAGCATTTGGCAAACTACAGCCTAAGGGCCGGTTCATCTGTGCCCATTCAGTGACATACTGTCTAAGGCTGCTTGCATGCCACAGTGCCGACATAGAGCTGAGTAGCTGCAATGGGGACCATGTGGCTCACAAAGCCTGAAATATTTACTACCTGGCCATTTATAGAAAAAGTTTTTCAGCCCTGATATAGATTATTAACATGCAGGATGACAATATTACTGAGTGAGACATATTTTATTATACATACAATAATATATGTGGGTATATATAAAATTTAAATCAAAGATTCTATTTATTTAAAGTGATGTATGGACAGAGAGACTCTACAAAGTTGTGCACCAAAGTGCTTAAGCAGTCACATTTTTTTTTAACATTCACATTTATAATTTTCTGCATACCTTACATTTTCATAAAAGGTCGTACGAATTAATTTTTCACATTTTTACCTCCAGGTTGCTACTCAAACCACTCTTTTCAGTCTTCTGCACCCAAAACTCTAGTGAAAACTGGCAATGGCTGCAGAAGACTTTGAGAGACACGTTTTAATTTTTAAATAGGGTGACTGTATATTGTGGTTTGCCTGGAACAGTGCTAGCTTATGGCTCCTGGGACGACAGCAACACTGTAGCTGTTTTTCTCTTAACTCTGTGGCAGTCTTAGCCTCCCGAGCTGCTGTTCATCTTTTAGATGTCTCTTAAGTGTTGCTGTAACTCTGAGTTTTGTCATCGCCTTGTCCCTTCTCACTCTATTCCCTCTCCCAGGAACTCTCCTCAACTCCCGTGGTTCAGTTCACACCAATATACTGATGACTCCTAAATCTGTACTTCTAACTTCCAAACCAGTGCATTCTGGACATTTTTAAGATATCCCAAATCTCATGTCACCTGGGTACCGCCCTAACTACTTCCCCTTCCCTCCCCTCCGACCCCCTAATCATCACAAACCCCTGGCAACTTAACTGCCCAATTATTTCATATGTTGGTTCCCATTCTTACTGCCACCATCCTAATTTAGTTTATCTTGTTCTTGCCTCTTTCACTGAGTGCCTTAAATTTACCTACCAGACCACAGCCAGGAAAATCAACCTTAAATGCCAACCCGAAAACAATACAGAGAATGCCCTAGTCACTCTCTTTTTAAAATCACTTCAGGAGACCTCACATTGCTTAGTGATGTTTTTCAAAATGTGGTCCATGAACAATCTGCACCAGACCCTCCTGGATTGCATATTAAAAATGCAAAATTAGAAAAAAACAAAACAAAACACTTGAAGCCCAAAGTCTGGCCTCCATCACAGTTACTGCATCAGAATTTATGGCTAGAGCCCTAGAAATTTCTATTCTTCCCACCACCAGATTGTTTTTACGTGCCATAATGTTTCAGAACGATGGGCCTGGGTGTCTATCAGTGTGCGTATTTTGTTCCAAGGTATTTATGAGAGCCTTCCATGGTCTGGTTCTTACTAACTTCTCTCATCTCATTTCTTGCCATTTCTTAACGAAAACTTTACATTCTACTAATGTAAATTCTTGTACCTTCCTGCTTATACTTTGCTGTTTAACTTGTGTTTACCTTCACCATTTCCTGTGACTGAAATACCTCTGCCCCGCTTACTTAACCTGGCCCGCTCAGAAATATATTTCAAGTCCTCACTCAGGTATTCTCATCTGCAAGCTTTCCTGGCATCCCCAGGATGGGCCATGCCCCCGGGGGCTCTGTCTCCCCAAGGTACTATTACTGAGCTTCGTCAGCATGCCTGGCACATAGTAACCAGTCAATAAAGGTTTGACAAATTGAGTTAATAATAGACGTATGAAGCTTTTTAGAATATATAGGTTCTATTTATTATCTTCTGTTGTCTAACAAATCACCATAAAACTTTGTGGCTTAAAATAACAACTTCTTATTGAGCTCATAATTCTGTGAGTTGGCAGTTTGGTCTGGGATCAGCCAGCCACTTCTTCTGCTGATAAAACTGGGGCTGCTCATGGGTCTGTGGTCAGCTACTGGTTGGCTGGGTGGCTGGCTGATGGCTGGCTGGAGCAAGAGTGACAGCTATGCATTGCCTCTCTCTTTGTGTATAAGACTAGACCCTCCGGGCTCGGGGCCTGTTCAGGTGGAGGTGGGAGGTTCCGATAGAGAGAGAAAGAGAAAGAAGCGGGTGGGAGGAAAAACTGTAAGTTCTTTTGAGGCTTATTCTCAGAATTGGCACAATGTCATTTCTGCCACTTTCTATTAGCCAAAGCAAGTACAGCGTGCTAGCACCAATTCGAGGATGAGCAAACAGATGCCACTTTTGGTCGAAGGCACTAGGAAGTATTATGGCCATTTTTGCAATCTGTTCCATGGGTCTCATATATACGAATTCATAATTGTCATTTATAATGTAACCATAAATAGGATTCTAGTTTCGTATCACTATCACTGCGCTTGCCTTATGAATACCGTTATTTCAATTTATCTTCAAACCGTTCCTTACCGTAGGTGCTGCTTGTTTTGTTCCCAGCTCTGTCACCTAACTCTTCTTCAATTAGCCTGTTCTGGTTCACCCTTTGCATCTATTCATGAGCAGTATAAATAAGCATGCACCATTTAGTTAATTACTTGGATTTGGTTAAGTCTTAAAATGAAGCCAGCGTTCCCAGGCACAGCAAACTACAGACTCTCAGCATGAGAATGGACGTGCTGCCAATGAGAAAGTGTGCCATTTTTGTATCTTTAAATTTTACCTTTCATTTTCTGCTTTACTGCCTTAAAAAAAATGGACAGTATCCAGCTTTCATTCTTTCATATCAGTTGACCTATTTTCCATTTTGAAAGCGATATTCATTTTTCTGCCTATTTGAGCAGCTCTTCACTGCCGAAAAAGAGCTCTCTTTAAAGGGCAAAGCTGTCAAAGGTCAAGTTCCTTGGCCTCCTTACTGGTGAGGTGAGTTACGCTTTGACTCGGGGCTCATGCTCTCAACCTTTGCATTCATTATTGGAGCCTGCACCTTCCTCTCCCGACTTCCATGGTTAGTCTGGGAATTTTAACCTCATTGGCATTTAATTTTATTTTCTCACCAAACCTTAGAAGGAAACCTAGCAATATCTAATGTTTGCAAATAACATGAGAAGAGAGAATGACAGGGAAAGTACTAAGTAAGCTTTTGAGTTTTCTACCCTAGGACTTTTGTTTTTGGGGGGCAGGGGTATTAATTGCCTCTCTGATTTTCTTCCTCATGGATTCTGAATGAAACTCTCAGCAATCCTCACTTCTTTTTTTTTAAATACGAAACTAGATTTTATACAAACACTTGGGAACTGGACACTTTGGTTTACAAACAGCAACAAAATTTCTTTCTTATTTTCGAGGGCATCTTGGTCACGAATGCGTCTTTGCTTCCTGTTCCCAATGACTTTTAGCATCCCAGCCTGCCATTCACTGACGGGGAAAAAAGTCTGAGGATTTGGTTTGTGACCTGGGATATATGGGATATAAGTGTGTGTTACAAAACTTAATGCATAAAACTGCTACTTTTGATACAGTGTGGCTCATAGAGATGAGATTTAGCTGCCTGTAATGAGAATTTGGTGTGACTGGAAATTGAACAGAAGCATCTTTTTATTGAAGGTGCTAAGCCTTACAACAGTCATTCAGTAGCAGAAGTGATTGTTTTTCACATTACTTTTCAACTATAAAGCCCTTCAGAGCCTCATAAGAAAATCCCTGTCCTTATTCAAGCAACGAAAAACTTGGTAACTTTTTCCTTACATCCATTTAAAGCAAAATAATATAGTGACATCTCCTTACCCAACTCTTTAGATATGTTTCAATTTTTCTCTATGTTAAAGATTTTTTCCTCTTTCAAGGTCGGAACTGTCCTCTGATAAAAATCTCATTTTCTTTTTTTGCTTCTGTGAGGATCACAAAGGAAAAAAAAAAAGAAAAGAGGAAAAAAAATCTAGACATGATGCTGGAGACTTGAAATATACATAGAAACTTTTGGAAAAAAAGATGTTTTTAAACTTTAGTTAGTATCTTTCTTACAATATGTGCATAAATAAACATTTTGATCTTCACAAATCCTTAGAAGAAATACCAAAAAAACTCAAACCAGATATTTGAATTAAAGTTAGGAGAAAAACATTCTATTTCTTGCTCCATTTGTAAAGCACCTTTAGAAATTTGAGCAAGTCATATAAATTTTCTTTTTCAGTTGTTCCATTTACAAAATGTGTGTCTATTCAACTGAAATAATTTTGTGGATTGATTTCTGTTTCGAAAGTATATTTTCATCTCAAGTCTCTTCTTTACGTTGTAGTACATTTTGTTCTTCCCTACCAGGAAATATATCTAAAATATTCGGTGAGTAGAAAATATTTTAATTAATTGTTTGTTTTTCCAGCAGATCTGATAAAAAAAAATATTTTAATTGTCATCTCCTGCAAATTTGGGAGTTATGTCATTAGTGAGTTTAGCTTTAAAATATATATTCTGTTAAATCGAAGCACGATCTTATTAAATGTTTCTCTCAGGAATTTATAGTGCTGGTTTGGCAACTATTTCCTGCAGAAAAACAGGCAGTATTAAAAGGGTCACTTCAAATGATAGTGAAGGTTTTATCAACCTGTGTGAGATTGATTTTTTAAAAATTAATACTAGCACTTATGAGCTTTCAGGATTAAAAAGTATCTTAAATTCCATGGATGGAGCTGGTTGCTTTGTGCTCGTGCACCCTCATAGCTGTAGAGAGAGGGGACCAGGTCAAATTCGCCATTCTTCTAGGGGCCTAGGTGTGCTACGAAGATGCACTTGGCTGTGGTGGAAGAGGCTTCGGAAGATGTCTTACAAACTATCAGCCCCTGGTGTTGGGTGTTAGATCTTGCTAAAAGGCTTCAATTTCGTGGTGGTCTCAATAGAGGAAAGAGTGCTTGATAAACCCCATTTTGTGAAATGAGAGGAGCAATATTCGTTTATTTGTATTTCCTGCTGCTTATCTGACGCGATATCCTGAGCTGTGATGAGGCTCCAGTGTCCAGTCCTCACCCACCACTCAGAGGGCTCCAGCACATCAGAGGGACAGAATTGCAGCCACCCTAATCCAATTGTAGGCTTTCAAAGTGTATAAAAGCCATGTCCATGAGTTACATACAATTAAATGACTCAAAACTTTTCAACATATTAGGAAGAAGAGAAGCAATAATAGAGGGTAGTTCAACAGCTTTCTTTCCTCATTATTTTTAGCATACTCTTGGCAAAATGTTCAGTTTACGCACTAAGTATATAAAGTATTTTCATGGCAGGTCTAGGTAAACTAGTGCCATAATTAATATACGTATTGAGCCATCATGGGTTTATCTGTAAAAGGCAGTGATTATAAATTGAAACATATGTAGAAGTGCAGGTGACACTCTAGGATTAAATCACAATATTGATAAATCTGATGCATGTGATTAGCAAGCCAGCTGTCGAAATGAAACACTAAAAATTGCTTTTAACAAGATATTCTTGCTATTTTATGCTTTTGACTATATATGTGATCACGCATAAAAATGAGAATTCAATGCTCCATTTTTAATCTTGGTTCATTAAATACAAGGTATACATTAAAAACTAACATTAAAAAAATTTCTCCTCACGCTACAAAAATAAAACAAAGAAAAGCAGAACAGTAAAATAAAACCGTAGCAACACTATCACTCTGTTATCTTGGGTTTTCTCAGCTTTTAACACGTGCTCTATCATTTCCTTTTTATCAAACTTATCGCAAGCTACTTTGGTTATTGTCAACTAAAAATAAGGAACATTGTCACAACTGGCAGTGCATTTGCCCTTGAGCTAAGGCAACGATTGCAAGAATTTTAGAGCCAGTCGATGGGCATCACTGTGCAAGGATGTCGCTAGCACTCCCAGCCTCCCATGCTCTCTTTTGAGCCATAGGGAGAAGTTGGGCTTCCCAGCCTCCTTGCGATGGGAGGCACCTTGCATCCACCTCTAGCTAATGGGCTGTGACAGGAAGTGATCTGTGTTAGTTCCAGGCTGAGGCTATGAAAAACCCCTTGTATCATCCCATCTCTCTTCACCTGCCAGGAAATCAAGAAAGAGTCTTGCTCCTGATGAAGAAGCTTCGAGAAGTTGAGACTCCTTTGAGCCTAGTTCCTACACAGAGCAAATTCTCCTCCCACCTCCCAACACCCACTGAATATATGCCAAGATGGAGAAATAATCCTTTCTCGTTTTAATCCACTGAGATTTCCAAGTAAATTTGTTAACAGCAGCTTAACCTAGCCGACTTTCAGACTTCATACTTATGTGTATTATTAATAACTTTTTCTAAAAGAAGCCCTATTTCCTCCTTAACTTTTAGCTTTCATCTTTCTTCTTTTCTTATTTTCTGCTGCCAGAATCAAGTTGCGGTCAGTGTTTTATCTGGGCCAGGACGATGACATTTGGAAGAGAGTAAGGGTGTAAAGGAGATGCAGGACAAATAAATGCTAAGAACCCAGAGGGCAGAGCAGAATCAATCTGGATATCAAGCCACAACAGATAAAACAGGCAACAAGCGACCTGAGTACACAGGCTGGGCTTGGAATTTGAGGTCAAGGTTGTGAAGAAGCCTCAGACAGAACAATGATGCCTTGATTAGAACCTTGGGCTCTTCCAGAGGTTTGAGATGACAGCTAGGGTAATAAATTTGGAATGAAAGACCAGGACTAGAGTTTTAGGCTTGAAAATGGCAAGTATGGTTGTCTCGGGTGGTACCAGGGATGTTAGGCAACAGCCTGCCTAGGGTGTAGAGCCTCGGTATAGAGAAAATGGATGGTGAGGTCAAATGTATCCCTGAACCACCATGCTTCAAACACAGAGGTTAAAAGCAGGGTCGACTTCATTACTAAACTCTGGAGTTTCTTGTGGCTCCAGAGGCAGGACCAGAACCTAGAAGGAGAAGTAAAGGACTGAGCTCACAGATGCTACAGAAGCTCTGCAAGGTCGGACATTAGAGGTCATTGTCATGGGCACCCCGACCGTTTCTGATGGACCTCTGTTTGGGATCTCAATTCCATTTTATATTTTACAGGGAATATAAGTTATCTCAATTCCACTGTATATTTCATCTCAGATATTCCCCATTACTACCTCTATAATTTATTCTACTATTTATCAGAGACCTATAATGACTCCTCATGATTTGGGGGTTTATGTTTACCATGACCACACCTTCACAACAGGGTTTGTGATCCAGGGCGGGGGGAATGGCGTGAAGGACACCTGGAGCATGTGTCTGCAATCCTGAGTCTATACCCAGGTTCTGCCACTGACAGCCGCCTGTGACTACCAGCAGGTCATGTGACCTCCCTGGCTCAGTTTCTTCCTGGGTGGAGGCCATGTGTCTGTGTGTTTGTGGGAGGCGGGGGGTGGTGGACTCGACGAACTTCAAGGCCTCTGTGTCTCTTCAGTTCTCTGAAGTAATTCTTTGTGGTAAATCTGACTTTCACAGAAGTTCCATTTCTGGGAACTAAAGGAGCTTTATACACGCTCCTCTTCACCTCTTACCTTCACGTCTTAACGTCTGAACTTAACTTCAGCTCCGACTCGTATCCATTATTTTCTCCTCCCTACAACTCTCCCCCCAGTGCCTGCCCAGCAGCCTCTCCCTGGCCTATGGCCAGCCTTCCTCCAGCCCTGTCGGCCCCCATGAGTGTTCATGCAGATGCTCCTGCACCAGCAGGCCTCCCCACGCAGCCTTTTTGTTTCAAAGTGACTCTCAGGCTCAGCAGCTGTGTGAAAACCTCACTGGGGGTGTGATATTGCAGGCTGGCTGCTGGCCCCGGTGGTCACAGCAGGACAGTTTTGAAGAACAGCTTCGTGCTGGTTCAGTTTTGAGGCATCAGAAAAAGGGAAGCAGCAGCTCCTCACGGCCCTCCTTCGTCCCTGCCCCTTGTGAATACACGGGGCAACGGGGCAGTTTCCCAGGTGTCTGCTTAGATGATCGGAACTGCCGTTCTCTTTCCTGGGCAAGCTGGGCACCTCTTCGGGCCCTTATCCTTCTTGCTCTAACCGCTAAGTTCGTCTTTCTGACTCAAAGTGGAAAGAAAACTGTCTCAGGTGACAAGAAACATTTTTCCAAATTAAAACATATCGGCAGGAAATCTCCACGTGCAGATCCTGCCCCCTCGTCAAAGTTAACTTACCCCAGCTCGAGCTCTTGGTCTTTGTCCCTGTGGCCTGATCGAGTGACCCGTTTTGGGCAGTGGTGCCAGCTTTCTTCCCAGTCTCCAAGACGTAGCCTCTTCCTTAGTATTTCTTTCCTCCTTAACCCTTTCGCCTAGTCAGACATTGAGTTCCTTCGCCTTTTTCCCAAATCGTCTCTAATATTTGCCCTTTGATTCGATTTCAGTGACCATAGTCCTAATCCACATCCTCATTTAGAAAGCAGTTGCTGTTTCTCCATTTACATACTGAACTCCTGCCTGGAGTCAGGGACCCCAGCAATGGCTGCCTTTGTGACGCAAGCGTGGCGTACATGCCCCCAACTCAGTTGCTGGCAAGGAACCAGAATCTTCTAGGGTCAGAGAAGTTTCTCATTTTTGCTGGTGTGAAACAAGGAGACTCGTGTGGGTCCTGTTCAGGGATTGCATGGGACCACGTGTGGTATCAAGGTCAAAGCCTTCCTGCTGCTGGCTGTGGTCCTGGGTTCTGATTGCAGCTGTGGCACTTAGCCCGGAAGACAGTGAAACTCTGAGCCTGTTTCTTTACTGACCAGTTCAGAGGCTTAAATTCATCCCATCACCACAGTCTTGTCTCTGTGTTCCCATGAGTCTCTCTTCTCTCAGCGAATAGGAGAAAAAAATAAATATATGCACTTCCTGCTAGTAAGCAGGAACACAGGAATGCTTTTTTTAAAAATATAATTAATTAATTTATTTATTTTATGGTGACTGGTTAACGAAATCCAATAAGTTTCATCTGTGCACTTTAACTTTTTTCTTTTTTTTTTAAACTGGCCTCAGGTCCTCACCCTATCAAAATTGGCTCTGGAGACTATATAAACCAACTGTAAAACGCTCATTTACAATTATTCAGTGTCCCATAACTACATGAAATAAACTGCATTGTAACCAAGCCACATAGGTTCTGTCTCCTCATCGTTCAGATTTGCTCTTCTTCTGCACCCCACCCGACAGCTGCTGTCTTTATGAATATGCTTACTGGCTCTCACCTGGGCTGCTGAGCTAGCTTTCTAAATATGGCATCTTGGCCATATTTCGTCAGCCTCCAATTCATCCTTCACAGTGTGCCAGAACATCCTGAAAAAGTGCCGGCGGCTACACTCTGAAGGCTTGATCAGGCTCCGCTCCCCACCCTCTCTCCCAACAGGCATCGTTTGGCTTGCGATCGTTGGTAGCCGCCCTACAGACTAGTATTTGGATTCTTCATGGCTTTCAGTTTTAATCTTTTCCACTCAGGGGTGTGGAATTCTCCTCAGCTACATATGGTGCTGCCTGGGGGGACAGTCTTTCAGACCCCAACACCCCCACCGGGTCTGTGGGACCCCGGCATGGCTGTAGTTGGTAGCAGGAGGGCGTGGGAGCTCCTGGGCAAGGTGGGCGGAACTTCCAGGCAGAGGGAATGGCAGCTGCTGAGGCTCAGTGACAGGAGAGAACACGGTGTGTTTAAGGCATCATTTTGCAAACTTTCCACTGCGAAATTTGGTTACAAATAGGTTTTCATTATGATGCGCTACACATATAATTGAAAACAAAAAGTTTTGACAAGACTCTGATGTGTTTCTCTTCTCCCATTTCATTAAAATAAAATGCTGATCTCGACCAACGAAATTGTTTTCACACTTCGCTGAAATCCATTAGTGAGGTTGAAAGTACAAAAACGCTGGTTTAAGGTCCAGACTAGGTGGAACCCAGGGTGTGAGGGGTGATGCAAGACGAAGCTAAAAGAAAGAAAAGCGATAAAATCCCGCGGTGCTTTGTCTGCTGGGTAAGCTTGGTTTTCTTTAGCCTAAAAGCCATAGGAAACCCCCAAATGGTTTAAACAGGGGACACTCGAGGGGTGTGACATGAACAGGTTTACATAATGTTCTTGCTACAGACTGATTTGGGGGAGTCACGAGTGGGTGTGGGAGAGCAGTTAGAGGTAGTTTTGTTTGTTCGTTGGGTTGTTTTTACTATTTCAAGTGAGAAATGGTGTTGATGGACCAGAAGGTGGTAGAGGAAGTGGAGAGTGGACACTTCAAAGCTACTCAAGGGAGAGAATTCGCAGGACTTACTGATGGCGGAGCTGGGGCGTGAGGGAGCAGAAGCGGTCAAGGATGGCTCTGGGCGGCAACCGGTGGAATTAGGCCGATGGAATTAGGCTACTGAGAAGGGAAGACTCAAATAAAATGAGGTGGACGGTATATCGAAGCGTGACGTTCTCCAGAAGCAGACCCCAAGGCGGGTTGAAAGGCTGGTGGTTTATTTAGGAGTTGGAGCCAGCAAACACTGATGGTGAGTGAGAAAGTGAGACAGAGAAGGGAAGGCAGGTCATAACAGATGGTTTTTGAGGGCTTGACGACTACGACGTGCACGAGCTTGTGCCTGTTGGGGGGGCCAGGATGGAATGTGAGCCTCAGCGGTATCCCACCTAATGGTATTCATGTTCTCCTGTCAGTCATCAGTTGACTAGTGGGCATCAATTGCCAGCGCTTCTTACTTGCCGTGTGGGGTAGACAGAGTGGACGGACTGCAGTGGCCAGGGAAATATCTTCAGACAAGACAAGAAATGTAAGGGCTGGAAGCTGGAACTTGGGAGTGCGAATTGAAATAATAAAGCCAAAGGGATCTGGGTGGGTCACGGACAACAGCCTCTGCTACAGGCGCTGTGTGGGGAGGGAGATGGAGGCAGCGCTCTTGAACATAGCTGTCGATCTATGGCATTCGACCTAACTACAAATAGGGACCTCAAGGTGGACATTCGAGCTCGGCCTTCAGAAGAGAGTAGAGACCTGGAGTCATCTGCGTAGGGGTGATACTCAAAGAAGTGGTTGATGATATTGTCCATTGGAGGAAACTACAAAGTGGGAAAACATTTGAGACTCAGTCTCTTCTGCCCTGAGGAATCCCAGGGTTTAATGGCCAGATCAGGAAGAACAATATTGAAAAGAAAACAGAGGAATTCTAGAAAAATAGAACAGAAACCAGGAGAGGATATGTCCTGAAAACCAGGGGAAGACAATGCTCATCCTGCATCATGGTGGAGCAATGAGATAGAACATGGGAGACGCAGTGCCTGTGAGTGTGGATCATAGAGCAGGCCTGCCTGTGTTCAAACCCCTGTCCCGCTAATCAGCAGCTGTGTGATCTTGGACAAGTGACTTTCCCTCTCTGAGTCTTAGTTTCCTCATATCCAAAGTGGAGATAACAGTTGTTCCTACCTCACAGAGGTACTGCGATGTTGAGAATTCAGTGATAAAATTCTGCTTAAAACAGTGCCTGACGGGTGGTGAACATTAAACAAACAGGAGCAATTGTCAGTTCTATTCTTTCTACTTTGCTTCTTTCTCTGAGAGTCAATGTGGCTTCTAATCTAGGTCTTCTCCAGACCATGATATTATACTTTGCAAGAAGATCTCTAGTTTTTGGGAGCATGTGAGGCTACCAAAGTCTCAAATGCTGGTCTAACCAGCAGTCTACTTAGGAATCCCGTTTCTCTGACACTGTGTGTGGCATTGTGCTCTGACAGTTGGTGCCAGATTCTAGCAACTCCCTTCTTTTTTCTCCCCCAAAGACTCCGAGTATTAAGGCGTTCTATATACGACAAGGTTAACTTATTTGATAAATGCCAAGCTCCCTTATCGTTTATTTCACGAGGAAATTCAGTCTTACGGCTCCTAGTATGGACCCCAGACCAGCAGCCCCAGCATCATCTGGGAGCTGATTAGCAATGTGGGTTCTACCCCAGACCCTACTAATCAAAATCTGCATTTTAACAGAATTTCTGGATGATTCACTTGCACGTCAAAACTTAAGCAGCATGCTCTTGAGAGCACATTGCGTGTGCTTGGGGTTTTTTTTTTTTTGCCACAAACGTTCAGCCCCAAGTAGCTTCCTTACCCAAATTCTGTAAAGGTGATTTCAGAGTGCTTTCCACAACTTCCCTTTGACTTTGTCGTAGAAGTCCCATAACCTCATTGGTTAGTGCTGAGTCACTGGCAGCTCCCCTGAAATAGGTCATCATCTGCTCTTGGTTCAGAACCAGGGTAGGAGTTTGGATAAGGGACTCAATCTGTCTATTACACCAGAATTCAAGTGAACCTGGACAGGACTTACAGTAGATAAAATTGGCACTAATCACTATTCCCTACACTAGGAAAGTCCTGTGTTCTCTTGCCGTCAACTTTATTGAAGTTTGCTGCATATAACTGACCTTCTCTTAGCCACATGCCCCTCTGAGCTTATGCTTCAACCGAGTTGGTTTAGTTTGAGGATCAGTGTGCCAATCCTTGCATGTTACATTTCCACTCTGTGTCAACACAGATGCAGAGCTCAACACTTTACAGAAAAACAAACAGAAACTCTCACACCAGACCTTTGTGTGTAGGGCAAATTATAACACGTTTGAGAAGATGTTGAGGACTTACATCACTTAAATGCAAACAATCTAATGGTAGATTGTTGGCCAATCTCTGCTATAAAATGCCCCTTGGACATTTTTACAGCCCGGGATCCAGCTTCCTGCTTTGTCTTTTCATCCTCTCAGGTTTCTTCTCTCTCATTTCTGTGCAACCCCAGTAAGGAAAACACAACAGGAAAAAGCCCCACTAATTCTTTCCGTTTTGTCAAGCACTATAACTTAGTATTTAGGCTTCCTTTGTAGCTCAGCCTCTACTGAAGCTTTAAAAAGGCTACTTGCCCAGCCACCCAAGCAAAAATGGAGTAAACATACTCGGAAACACACAGCTGAGCGTGGGGATGAGGATTTATCTGAGGAAATTGGCTGCACAGCCATAAAGCAACAAATGTCCACTTGTGGGAAGAGTAGCCTCCTCTTCCCTTCGTGTTTCCTGCTCTTTATCATTCCTTGGTTCGAACACTTCCTAGTGTCTGTTGTCACTTACTAATTCGTATGAAGTGCTGAATATGTGCCAAGCGCACTACTCAGTGATTTCTACATGTTGATAACTTTCATGCTCAACACCATGGACAAGGTAAGTATTATTATCGCTTTATACTTGAAGAGACCGGGATTATGGAATTTAAGTGTTTTTGCCTTAGTGACAGAGCCAGATAAGTAACTGTGTAATTGATTGACATCTCCGTCTCTCCAACTAGATTGTAGCTTTTTTGAAAGCAAGAGCTGCATTGTCTTGATGCGTGGCTTTGCTGCTGGGTTCTCTGCTGTGTCGTGGGGCCCTGATAACTGTTTGCATCGAATGCATACTTCAAAGCACAAGGGATGAGAGGAAAAGCTAGCTTCTTGGCAATGAAGTAAAAGATTCGTATATATGTATATGTGTATATTTTTTTCATGATAGCAGTGAGAGATCAGGAGGTAGGAGAGAAAAAACTTGAAAAGAACTTCTGTTCGGGTAAGTTCTCTCAGAGAATTTTAACTCTCCTACCTCAAAGGCATTAAAATAAAGAATGAGGGATGGCTGCCCTCTTGAGCCACACCTCTACCAAGATTACTAACTTCCTGGTTTGCTCATTTTGAGTTCACAGACCTTAATTATGTACCACACAGCATGAATCATTCTGTCTGCTCTTGCAGAGAATACCAATTTGTCTTCCAGACTATGCAGCAAAGCAAACCTTTCTTCCGCCACTGCAGATAGGAGTGAGGAAGAAAGCACCGCAGATTCTCCTCCACCCACCTTGGTGAGGGGGAGCAGTTTCCACTCTGAGGTGATGAGAGCCTGACCTATGACCAGCACTTGGAATGCAGGCGTTGTTACGGGATCCTTTTAATCAGAGGCAATGGCCTTGCTGTTGTATCACCCTGGACAAGTCGATTACCCCTTGGGAGCCTCCACTATCTTATTTTAGACAAAAGGGAGAATTCACCATCCTCCTAGGGCAGGCGCAGATGCAGCTTTTCCCCCTCCTTCTGCTGCACTGGGCTGTTGCCTTATCTGTCTATTGATGTGGAAACCAATGGTAACACCTCATCTACCTGGAATTTAATTGTTCTGAAACCTCAGAGGATCTGGGACAAAGCCAGGAAAAGCTGTTACCAGAAAGTAAACAGATAGGATTTCTGAACCAGCCTGGGCTCCAGGCCTTAGAACCAGGTCACCCATACACATCTGTAAAACACCCATGTCTAACCATGCAGGGGAGGAGCTCTTTTCTAAGCCATGTTCAAATTAGGATTGGTTGCAGGGCTATAAAAGGAAGCAGGCACCCTCCCTTCTTCCCTCCCATTGTATGTATTTTCAAAATATAACCTCCCTGGAATGGGGATACAAGAAGCTGTCTTTACCATTGGACTTCATGAGGACTGCCTCCATGGCTTGCTCCTCCCTGGGCCCCCACTTGGCTTTTTGCTTCCAGCACGCCCTCCCCACTTGGCTCTGCATCTTCGACTCCAACATTTAGTTAGACCTGTGGACTGAGGTCCAAGTTAGTTTATTCTTTAAATCTTAGATCACTCTCCTACATTTTACCTGACACTCCCCAGGACCTGACTTCCACCCTCTGGTGAGTTGAGGCTCCCGTGCCCTCCCATCATGCCAGAGCTGCTTCCTCTCAAACAAACAAACAAAACAGGGAAAAGCATTGATTGTGATGTGCAATGTGAGGTAATTGAAAGGACTCTGAATAAGAAGATGGGAGACCTGGGGTAGGTCATTGTTTATGTCCCCTTAATTATATCGAGTCACTCTTCTCTTGACATTAGTGTCCTCATCTGTAATGAGAAAGCTGGATGAGCTCTTACATCCTGTTTAATTCTGACATTCTGTAGTTCTAAGGGCAACAGAGAGTATACGTTTTTGAGGGCTTTTATTATAACACAATATAATAATTAATATTTATAATGATGGGTCACTGCGGAAAATTACATTATGCCCAATGTACTTTTAAGGGAGGCCTCGTGAAGTTTAATACATTTTGGAATGATTTTCTGTCACAATGTTAAATGAAAGAAGTATATACTTAGAAAGGTAACCCCTCTGTTATGCCGAGTATATGCAATGTTAGAATGACTGAACTTCAGGGGTTCTATAGAGTGACGCTTTAGTATATCTATAAAGCATTTGATCAAAATAAGTGTTTCATTCAAAAACATATGCCAATACCAGAAAAATTTTCCAAATCGAACAATTTAGATGGATTGTTCTAGAGGCAATTAAGTTTGTTTCTCCATTAATATGCATTTTAAATTTTAGCATGTTTGCCTCGTGTCATATTTCCCCTCTGTAAGACAGGACCCTCTGAGTTAGCCTCTTTTACTAATTTATATATTGATCTTATCAGTCACATTCCGAGAAGTAGATTATTTCTTTGAGGACTTCTTTCGGTTCTCTTTGGATGTTTATATTCTCTGAAATATTTTGGCTATCGTTCCATTACTGAGAGAAAAGCTTAAAATGCTCAGATCACTGCTTACAGTTTCCACTCATTTGCCATCAAGATTTTCTCAGTGTTCATCCATGCTGGAAACGTCACTCTGTGGTGGCAGGTACTTGGCGACGGGGCTCTCCTGCTATTTCAACATTGCAAGGAGACATTATCACAGCCACTAGAGAGGCGTTTGAGAGAGAATGTTTCTTTCCAAAGCTGTTCCTTTGGAAGTCTCTCCAAGTTTACCAGTAACCAGAGTCAGAGCCTATTTCCCCCCTCGAAAGTGACCTGTGTTAATAACAGACCTTAACTTATATCTCTCCGAGAATATTGGAGGATTTTAGTTTTCTTTTCCATCTTGAAACATTCAGGCTCTCAAATAAACGTAGTGGTAATAAACGCATGATGTCGGGCTGTTATCTGAATATCGCAGAACCGATGATTTCTTATGGTTTCCCATAATATTTTAGTCTCAAGAAAAGACCAAAGATGATACATCACATTCTAAATTGGTCCTTATATTTGTTCTCCAAAAATATGGAAATATGATACAATAGAAAGTGAGGAAGAGTCATTATTTCTATGTAAATAATTAGAGATGGTATTTTCCTTTCAGAAAACGCAAAAGCAGCCTTTTTCTGCCAGTCAGGGTTTGAACCTCCCTCAGCACACTATGTCACTTCAGCCAAGTTACCTAACCTTCATGGTCTTTAGTTTTCCTGATTTGCTAGTGATCCACAAAATGAAGGACACTTTTCTTTTGCCAAATGTTGCTAATTGGGTTGCAGAAATTTAATGCAGAGTGTTGGAGCTGCTTGTAAGTAGTTAATGTATAACTATTGCCCCAGCAATCCTGAAAGGATGTGGGGGCTCAGAAACGGAAGGGTCCTTCATACATCTGAGAGATCCCCAGAGCTTGCAGGGAGGGTTTGAGCATACTCACTGTTTAGTCAGATGGTTTTTTATTAAAGAGGGTCTAGCTATCCTTCTCAGACTTCTGAGACACCAGAAATCCTATTTCACAATATTGATTTGGTGGTCAGCTCTTGAATTTGTAGGAAGTAACTGCTCATCTTTTTGAGCTTATTCACTGTCCTGGTTGCCTTGCAAAAAAAAAAAAAAAAGTACAAAAAACAATGGCATCAGGAAGAGGGGAATAAAGAACATGTATATTGCTAGATAATTGGAAATATAGTGAGACTCTAAATTATGATTGTGAAGAATCTTGAATGAAACAAACAAATGCTCAAAACATTAAGTTAACCAAAATCATCTAGACAGTTGGTAATACGATCTTAATTTTCAAAAAGAACATACAATATTAACAGTGTTTGCATTCAGATAGTAAAATTATAGGTGATTCTTATATTCTTTATTATTATATGTTCTATCGTGATATTCACAAAGTCTGTATATCCCGTATAAACTGGAAAATTAAATGCATTGGGAATTCAGCATCCTCTTGGATGGCTTCTTTCATGATCTCAAAAGTGTGTGTTGTCCAAGGTGCATTATTATTTAATGGCGTGGCTTTTTTTTTTTTTTAATTTAGAAAGGATATAAAAACTTTAAATCATTGTTTTAGAATTCCCATATTTTTAGTTAATAATAGTATCTTGCAAATATATTACTGATCAGATTTTAAGCACTTCCATTTTCACTATTCAGTTTGATTCTTTGAACATCTCTGTGGCAACACGACATTACAATCCCTCTAACTCACAAGTGGCATATTATCAGATATCTATTACTGTGTCACCTCAGACACCTAGGTTTCTCAGTTTGGAACATATGCTCAGATTTAAAAGACTCCATTGGTGATATTTTACTTTATCAAATAAATATTAGATATAATGAAGAAAACTGATTCTGAAAGATGAATATCTCAGTCTTTTTTTCTGAAATTTACATCTCAAATTATTTGAATTACAGATCATTTTGTGTAATCTGTATTAAATCTAACATCTCTCATTCTTTGCCCAGGCAAGATAAAATAATATGTAAAAATGAATGCATTGGAGGGTAAAGGAGGCTTCCTGACACTTAAAGGATGGATAAATAGTTGTCGGCGTATGAGCTCGCCTTTCTGTCGGAGCAAGGGTTCTACAGTGAGCTTACAGTGTCTCCTCTGCCTCTGTTTCTCTTTGGTTATCACAGAGATTGGTTAAGAGTTTCATCTCCGGATCCTTCTCTACCCCTTAGTATTTACTCAGTGACGTCCAGTGAGTTACTCAGTTACTTTCTTTATGCCCTAGTTTCCTTTTCTTTACAGTGGGGATAATAGAATTACCTACCTCCTAGGATTGATGAGAGCATTATGCAAATTCCCACGATTAAGCGCTGAGGGTCGTGTTTAGCACAAAGTAAGTGCTTAGCACATATTAGCTATTATCATTATTATTGTTTTCATTAAGTATAAAACTACTACACTACAACTATAGTGAATAGAATACCTCACTGTATCTTGGGTGCTGTTTCTTTGATATACCGGCTTCTAAGATAGCCTACCCATAATGCTTTGGGTGTTAATACAGATACATTTATGTAAACCAATAATTTCTGGGTTGTTTTTTTAACTACACATCTATAATCTGGGTCCCTGAGATTCAAAATATAGATTTGTATAAATAATATATGTAACTGAAAAGTACAAATCCTGGAATGTAACCATAAAATCCATTTGATTTTGTTTTTTGATGTCCATGTAAAATCTATGTAGTAGGAGAAGTTTTTCCTCCATTACTGAATGAAAACTTCAACAAGTTCATTACTCTCTGGTAATAGAAAGTCCTAAGGTCACTTTATACACAAAATACAGTCTCGATTCAGAAAATAGGCTGTCTAGTTCAATATATTAGTCAACACTCCATCTTCATTTAGGGCCCTCCACCAGCCGAGGCACAGTTTCAGTGGACCGCTTACCTGCAGGAATCACATCTGATCCACCCTGTCTTCACACTGGCCTCTCCTTCCCACCTCTCCTCCCTGGGGCTGTCGCTTCCAACCAAACCAGAGTCAAAGTAGGGTGGGAGGAAGGAATCTACTGCCCAAAGATCAGATCATTCTTTCTTTTGCTCTTTCTCGGCCCAGCAGGTGTGTTTAAAAGGTTTTCTGTCCCATGGATGCTTCCGTAGCTTCTTTGGAAGGTCCTCTCTGATGGCAGTTTCTGTGAGTTGAGAAAATTCTTCCAAGCTGTTCTACCCAGCTGTGGCAACCCACCCTGCCTGTGGTTTTGTGGCAGGCCCCTCCACATGGCCTCATCCCATTCTCTTTCCCCCGTCTTTTTCCCCTCGAGAAGAAGTCAAAGCACCTCTTGGCCCGCCTGCTCTCCCACATCTGACCCGCAGAAAACACAAATTTGTTCTGGCGGACTTTGAGGGCTAGGCTGATTCCAGTACGTTAGTAACGCTCTGGTTAGGCCACCAAAGCAGTTAGTCAACCCTTCTCTCGCTCTGTAGACTTTACAGGAAGAAGTCAGCCCTCAGTCCATTATGCGCTCGCGCTCTCTCTCTCTCTCTCTCTTTCTCTCTCTTTCGCTCTCTCTCTCTTACAAACACACACACACACATGCACTGCAGTAGTCACACACACACTTTCTGAGTAGGCCCCTCGACGAGCCCTTCAGATGAATCAGTTGTGGGTTACAACTTTCTCAAGGAAAACTTCCGTGCAGGCTTTTCGTCACAACATTCCACTTCTTCATTTCAGATCTTCACGTGGAGGAGGGGCCACAGTTGTCGTGCTGCGGGCTCTTGGAGTCTCCTCCGAGGTTCTTCCTGGTGGGCACTCCTGCACTTTACTTCATGCCTATTATCTTTAGCATCTTGGCATCTCATTTGCAACATCAGATTTAAAGTCCATTTTTATGGAACACATAGGACTTTTTCATATAGTTTCAAGATAGTTCAGAAATGGTTTGATAATTTTATACAACATATGCCAAGATTCCAAGTTAAAAATAATTAGGGCCACCTAAATGCTCATGCAATTTAGACTTTATGGAATAGTTGAAGATTTAGAGAGGAAAACATGCTATGCAATGAAGAATAGCGAACGGCACTATTTTTTTTTTTGAATGCTGACTCTACAATTGAATTCTAATTAAGAACAAAAAGAACACTTACATTCCAATGAAGTAAAATGACCTTTTAGCTATCTTGTTTGAAGTTTCACTAATGGATTTAGCTCCATCAGAAAGAAAAGTTCCATTTCATTTTCTGCCTATCATCCACAAATATAACAGATTATAATGCTGAAGGGGAATTAATTGTGTGACAGTGGAAATGAGTTTGCATGAAATTCATTTACTTGAAAATAGAATCACTCGTATGTACAAATTTACAGTTAGCTAGGAACTGGTATGGGAACAGTGGAGTTAAACCGTAGAACAAAGTGCCACTAAACTTAATTGAAAACAGCATTTATATAATATATGACTGAAATAGAAAGGCTGAAAATGTGAACAACAGAAACGTAAGGTTTTTCTGTTGGAATTAATACATTTAAATGTAAGAATATTGTACTTTAATTTGTAAGTGTAAACAAGATGCACTTTGAATTCTGCCTGTGCATCAATACTTTGAGAAATGGGCTTCCGGTTTCTATTAGTGTGATTTTTAGACTCAAGAAGTATGGTATTTCCAGAGGGTGTTTTTCATCCATGATAATGAGAAAGATACTGTTTTGAGCATGTAAATATGCATTTTTTCTTTTCTCTGAACATCTGCTACCTTTTTTTTTTTTTTTATTACACAATCAAACCAATTGATGCTTATTTCGAATGAGGAAGATTTACAGTGCTTACACTGGGTAAAAGATGAATTCATTCAGCGAGTTTTCATTCGTATACATAGCATCTTATTTCATCAGAATCATGTGTATTAGAAGAAAACAATCTAGTTATTATCGATCTGGGAAAATGACTTTATTGCTTTGCAGTATTCCTAATTTGAGAAGGAAATGAGTTTCATATGAAATTGGTGATTTAAAAAACAAGTATCAAAGAGCTGCGGCCCTGGAAGCCAGGATTAATTTGGAACTCAAAAAGAGAAAAGCATTTTACAAAATTTAATCATTTAATATTTGACTCCATAGTCCTAAATTGCGTTTCAGATACCATTCGAAGCAATTGCTTTGTGTGTGTTAAGTAAAGGCAAGAAAGATTGTTTAAAGAGTAGCAGAAATTTAAATATTGTGTCAGAGATGAGATTCAAAGCATCTGCTAGTTCTTCTTGTTAGACAGTTTTCATACACTGAAAAATGAGATGATTTATTCACTTTATGGTAAAGAATACTGTATTTTCCTATAATAGGGAAGAAAGATTTTGATTATTCTTTTAGTCAAGGTCCAATCAGGAGATGGAAACCACACTTTAATTTGGACAGAGAAAGTTTAACATAAAGAAGTATCAACTATAACAGAGGGATGGAGTAACTAATATAAAAATAGTAGCTATAAGGAGCCATTACTTCTTCTAGGGCTGAGATACAGCATTCAAAGAGGGTGTCTTCTTTCCTGTCTCCAAGCCTGAAATCCAGATCTTGTTGGAACAGGCAAAGCCATGGTCACAGGGTGGCAGAGAAGTTGCTGTGGTGCCACAATGGCAGAACTCTCTGGAAATGGGCCCTCGGGAGCTTGTGGGAAATTCGCCTTCTGTTTACAGGGCGGTTATCCTCAGAAGTGCTCTGTCTCCAAACCACCTGAGAGGAGAAGCTACTAGGTGGTGAGTGGCAGTGGCCATTGTGACCTTCAGGCACTGGATACCATAAAAGCAGCCACTTATGCTATTCCTGGTCACTGAAGAAGCCACCTGTCCTGCAGGAACTGTATACTGGGAAGGCCACATAGATCACAGATGCTGGAGGCTGGGGACACAGCTATTGACTGACACGCCGTTCATGCTTCAGGAGCCAGCTGAGCAAGCACACAGGAACCAGGAGGAAATCCTTTACTCCTGCAGCGTCTGGGCAGTGCCCTCTATTCACAAAGCTCAGCTTCTTCCCCTGTGGCGAAGGAAAAAACATTTTAAAGAGCTCACCTCCATTTTCCTAGAGCAGGCACTGGAGGGTGGATTTGGAACTCTGAGGCAGTACACTGGTAGCTGGCACAAATAAAATGAGAAGAAAAAGTGCCTGTGATCCTATGGCTCTGAATTAGACTGGCTCTGCTGGCCTCTGGTTGTGTGTGCCTTGGGGCAGACTCATTGCCCTGGTCCCTCTCTGTCTTATCTGAGTTTCTGCCATAAAACTCGTATTTGATTTAAAGTAAGTTTGGGGGTTCACCAGGAATGTTAGCCAGCCAGAAACCCTGCAGACATTCGGGACTCTTAACACCCACTTTCAGGGAGGTGAATTTTTTCCTCTTTCTTATTAACTTCCTGGACTTAAATCTGACTTACACAGTTATGTGATGATTCCTCTGTGCCTCAGTTTCCTTATTTATAAATAGCAGTAACATTGGCACCCATCTCATTGTTTTTGCTGTTCTGAGGATTGCATGAGCTAATTAATTCAAGCTAAGTATTTATCACCATGGCATTTACCACATGCTCTGTAAATATTAGCCATTATATTAATATAAATATTAGTTATTAATATTAGTTACTGTTGTTGTTGCTCTCAGCCTGAACAGATGCTGGCTTTAGGAAGTCTCTCCCAAGAGTCCCGTAGGATGTGGATGGTTAGCATCACAAAACTATGACTATCATGTCTTATCATCCAGTCTACTGGGAAATTATCCTTCTTATTTAAATGAAGTATTAGAGAAGTGGAAAAATGTAATGGAAAATTATTGCTTTGTGGCCAGAACACATCTTCCACATTGGGCTTCTTCAATTACTAGCTGTGTAAATGAGCTTTGTCCAATTACTTAAGCTCAATTTTCTCCTCCACAAAGTGAATTTACATATATATGGATATATATGTACAGATATAGATATATAGATAACATATAATGTATAAATAAATTATACATTTTATATATATAAAGGAAGAACATGGACTTTGTGTGTGTGTATATACACACACATAAACCTTATAGTGCATTAAATAAGATGATATATATAAAGCACTAAACATTATTCATAACCAAACAAAGATATTCGACATATTTTAGTTACATTTATTATAAAGTTAACGCTTCCCGCAGCCAGGCCAGCTGCTGAGGCACTCACCTGGGTGGCGGAGGGTTTTTCTATGTCCCGGTTGTTGTTGAACTCTAGGGCCATTGGGAAAGGCAGACAGAGGGGCAGGGACTCTACTTTGAAGAATAGAAAGTCTAGAAGCAGGATTTCTGGGTTTTCAACCTAAGTTCAGTATCTTCCCGCTTGAGATGCTGTAGCCACTGAGAGGCATTATTCATCTCCACGTCTCCACATGGGAACTTCACTGAGTCTGGGCAACAAAACATGTTATTACTTTTCCCACAAATTTGACCCCACTCTTTGGAAATTAAAGAGGCCGGGCTTGGTAAAAGAAAGGGAAAGCTCTTTTTTTGGTCTGCTTTTCATTTCAGAGTCTCCACTCTGATCTCTGCCTGAAACAAGAGACGACGTGATCACGTAGTGATTTCTTTTTTTTTGATCCTGAACTGATAAAATGGTCACGGAGTTCTTTTCATTTCATCCCACTTATATTAAAATAATAACTGAAGCTTTTCTGGTAATACTAATAGGCAGGGGAACTCTGTGAAACAGTATTTCTTTCTAAAAAAGTGATTTGGAATTAAGATAGACAGAGAACGGGGAACCTGAAGTTGAAATATTGAAAGGAAAATGTGATTAAAATGTTAACAATTATATTAATAATTGCTATATTATACTACATGTGCCAGGTTATAAGTTACTTTAGTATTAAAGAAAATACCTAGGTATATTCTGGAAAAGATTGAAACCCAACTATACGTGCTTTGATCCCAGGCTTATCCAGAATTCTGTTCTCAGCTAGTAAATGGATCTAAGAGCGAGGGACCAATTGAAAGTAAAGGGCAGAGCTTTCCTTGCTTTAAAGTGGAAGGTCTAACTTTTACAGGTCACAGAATTTAGGGGTGAAGAAATGTGACGTTATCTTTCTATGCTAATCTATTTCAAGCCCCTGTTCTGCCTTATGGAAGTAAACATTATCACGGTCAGTTGCGCATAAACTCTGCTTTAGTTTGAACTCGATCAGTTCAGTCATCCCCTTCTTTGCCACCCTCGGCGACACTTAAGTCTCGGAGGGCTTATATCATCTTCTGAATTAAAGAGTGGGGGACATGGGGACTCCTTCCTCCTTTAGCCTTTGATCTGACCATGTCTCTGGCTCTAGTTCCTAAGCTTTTTTATGTCATCTCCTGGTTATTTTTCCTCCAGATGAGGACTACGTGGCCAATGTCACTTTCTGCTGCAGCATTTGTCGTCATGGTCCAGAGCCTTCTTTTAGGTTTATTACTGTGTTCTCTTTCTCTCTCTCACCTCTTCTCTCCCTCATTTTCTCCTTACTACTCTCTCTCCCTCACTTCTCCCTAAGATACACATAATTCGTGGTGCACAGAAATACGTGGCTGTTCTCCCACACCCTTGTCTGCTGCAGGAAGCTTTCGGGTTGAGGCAACCTATTTCTCAGAATCTCCTCCACCCTACGATGCCCTTGCCAGTGTAATGTGCGTGTCTCCATGCACCTGTTACCCCCAAGGAGTCTAGATAAGATGCTGGGCACAGATCTCCTCTATTTTCAGTTTCCCCAAGCACATCTGGAGTGAAAGATTGAACAGGGTCCAAGGCTTTTTTTTAAAAAAAACAAAAACAAAAACATTCTCTTACTTATTTTCCCAATTCTTTGTGTTTTAATCCTTGGGTCAGTGATTTTTTTTTAAATATAAATCCGAGCGTTTTATGGCTTTTGCTTTGGTTTTGTCGTGCAGTTCCTCCCTGACACAAGATAAGTCTCTAAACCAACCTATTAAATATATTATAGTTCCTGTATCTCTGTCACTCTTAATCATTCTCTTTGATTACAAATTCTAATTTTTCAACATTTCTCTAAAATCTGCTTCACTGAAGCAGACCAAAAACTTCAGATATAGTTGGGGAGAATCAAATGAACTAACAGCTATGATTTGAAGAGTACATGTTCATTACGCTAGCCTAATACTCATTAATGTCAGCAGCAGCCTCAAATGTTGGCTCATTAAAATTTTGGAGAACTCACACCTGAACATTTTTCCTCATAAATTGCTTCTCCACTTATACATATGCTACTGAATATTAGAACCAAAGCATGGATCAGAATATTAATTGTTTAGTTGCCCACCATAATATCTTTTAAAATCTTTGGAAAATGTGACTCAGTCATTTAATACATTTTCCGTTTCACATAACTTGGTATTTTCTGTAAATATAAGAAACTTATTATCTATGTTTGTATTAAGATCATTGATTAAAAACCTAAACAAGGCTAGGCCAGATATTGTATAACTCAGGTTATAAACAGAATCTAGTATGGTTGACTGAGACATTTTAATTCAATCTAACTATTTAAAATAAGCTGTGTTATCAAGAACTATTATCAAGAGAGACAGTAAAGTGAGAAGAATGATAACTTTTTTGTTGTTTGTTTTAAAGTAATGCTAATCTTCTGTAACAGTGGTTCTCAACTGTAGTCGATTCTGCACAATCCTCCTCGCTCTGTCCCTGCTCAGGGGACATTTAGCAAAGTCCGAAGATGTTTTGGATTGTCACCATTCGAGGCAGGTGTCATTGGCATCTAGTGGGTAGAAGACAGTTACGCTGCTGGTATACAACTACCTTAGCTCACAGATCACTACATCTTACATCCCAATGGCCAAAACTTGTTATAAGGCTGACCTAAATAAAGGAGAACCAGGAACTGTCAGCTCTGTCTGGGCACTATTTCCCATCAAGGACTCTATGCTATGAAGGGGAAGAACAAACCTTAGTCAGTTAGTCATTCCTATTACAATGAAGAAGAGTTTTTGTATTTGTTTTTTTTGTTTGGTTGTTTTTTTTTGTTTTATTTGTTTTTTGTTTTTTGTTTTTTGTTTTTGTAGCAGAACAATGGCTAGGAAGAGAATTACACTTACTTAAAAGAAAAATGTAGAAAAGCTATTTGAGGCAAAGAATAGGATGTCAGGCACATACTAATAAACAAAAACAAACAAAAACACCTTCAAAGTTCTAAGGATGTCCTTTGTGTTGCTGATTAGTGAGGTGAATTTTCTTATTTAATTGAGAGTAGAAGCTGGGGCAGCCAAATGATTCTGAATGATAGAGAAGAGAGAAAACTGAAATTCCGAGACCTTGAGGAGACCTGGCGAAGACTGAAGGTAGAACGAGAGGAAAAGCACCAGGTGACGGTGTGACTACAGGAAGCCCTTGGAAATTAGAAACATCAAGGAGGAATCCCCAAAGAGTGGACTGTTAGAGAGTGTGTGGGGAGGGGAGAGGAAG
>NW_024346667.1:2562103-2578338 GCF_902729225.1 Pteropus medius | reverse complement strand
AGAGAGAGAGAGATTGAGAAAGAGAGAGGAGAGAGAGAGAGAGAGAGAGAGAAAGATCGAGAGAGATCTTTTTAAGGATTTGGAACTATTAGACTATTAGATCTGTGTTTGGCGCAAGATAAAAATAAAGATGATAAAGGACAAATGCAAGGGAATAAAAGCATAATATCAGGGTTTCAGTCTGTAAACATTTCAATATCATCGAAAATGCTTACAGAGTACACACTACTTCCTATATAATGGCACTTTTTTTCAGTTAGTGTTCAATGCTAGAAACAGAAACAGCTTTAGGTACGTTAGACAAAAATGGATTTAATACAAGGATTAAGTGCTTACAAAGTCTTCAACAGGCTGGAGGAGTGGAAATCAGGAGGCCCCCACGTGGCTGGCATCAAAGCCTTCACACCAGCTCAGAGGTGAGGTTCTGCTGCTGCCAAAAGCACAGCTCCCCGTGCACAGCGAGCAGGTGGGAACCATGGAGTCCGGCTGCCGCCGACACCCACGGCTGCCGGAGCCCATCTGCCCCTCTCGGTGCCACCATCTCCCTTGCATTTTCTAGATCTCAGGGTGACGCATCTCCTTGGCACAAACTGAACTGCATCCAGAGCCCCACAGCAGGGAACTGAGTTAGATTTTTGCCTTCCATGTTCGGCGATTCTGACAAAGAGCAGAAGGGAGGAAGGGGATGGAAGTGGATCCGATGTCTACCAGAGACATTTTATTTTTGTAGTCAATGCTTTTTTTCTGAGAATTGGTCATTTCAAAGGAAGCTTAATGAATTTTCTGATGACATTTGTTAGTACTTTCTACACCTAAGTCATCTAAAAACACTAATTCATTTTGTCATAAATATATTGCTTACCTCTTCCTGTCACTTCCCTTTTTTCTCAAAGAATTCTTTAATCAAATATCTTAAACAGAAGTACAAAATATAAAACAGATTCAAAAGGGAAATTTTAACACTGAAACTGGGGAATGATGTGGGAGTTTATTCAATTTATTCAGGTTCTCACAGGCAACCTTGCAGGAATAGCCAGCAAAGAAACTCTGAGACTAACCAGTTTATATAAAATAATATAGATTTTGCTCTCACATTGGCAAGACACGGTGTGAGAAATGAGAAACTAAAGGGGAAAGAGGCAGCAGTAACTTAAATTGCATTCTTTAATAGGCCACTGATCAAATATTTTGGTTGAACTGACTGGTCAAATCAATTAATCAATGCGGTTGAGCTCAACTACTATGTCTTCCATCGAGTTGATCAGCTATTAGAATTAACCTCATTGATGAATTGGTTGACTTAAAACAAATTAATCTTTAAAAGCAGAATCATTCTGCCTGGTAAAATTCTTCATTCAAATATGCTTTCAAACATGTTCTGCTTCAGTAGAGTAAGTTTTTTGTTTGTGTTACATTGTCATGTAGATATGCAAAAATAAATGTCATCTGGCTGTTTTATAACTTCCCCAGACACTCAGGTATCTGGGTGACAAGTGCAGCAAACATCTAGCAGGTGGTGTGAGCAGCCTGAAGTAGGTCTTGTCTTCTCAACCTGGAGGTCATCCAGACTTCTGCTTTGAGAATGAAGGAATAGTTCTGGTCCACATATGCTATCTTAGAGCCATAATTAACAAATGAATGTCTCCTCAAGGTGATATGTGTGCACGTGTTGGGGGAGTTGTAGTTTGTTTTATGATTTATGCAAAAAGAGGCCCGGACACGGCCAGGATCAAGTTCATATAATTTTGAACCTCAACATTGTCTCAAACTCCCCACCACCTTGTTTAAACCAATTCTCTTTTTGTATTTGTTGGTAAAAGAATGTGTGATTCATAACTATAAAGTTCTTTCTGTAATATCTAAGTGGAAAGAAATCTTGTTTCAATAGGGAAATTGTTTTGCTAAAATGATTCTGGGGAAAGTACTATTTTTACTTTCTTTAACCTTCATCCCCCTTGCTTGTAATACGGACATGTAAATAGACGCTCATCTTGGAAATAGTTATATTTTCAAAGAGTCTTGTTCATCAAGGTGCAATTTATATGCTTCTCAGTGTTTATAATAAGAGAACCCTCAAATTCTTTAAGGTTATACTTAACGTGAGTCATATTTTCAACTGGCGTATTCATTCAACGTATCCTTTTATGATAGCACAAAGAATTATGATACCCAATGTTAAAGATATTTTGGCAAAATAAATGTGAGTTTGCTTAAAAGATTATAGCTCAAGTATTTAGCTTCATGGTTATGTAAATTCCTGTTATTGTATCTGTTTTTAATGTGTGTATATGCTCACATACATATAATCCTAATGAGTCTAATAGATGATAACTAGAATGGCAACATTATTTTTATAAACTTCTGCCCTGTCACAGAGTTTACAAGAAATTATTTTTAATGTATTACCATTTTAACACACACCAGATTGTTGGCTGCCCTTCTTGTCATGTGGAGCTAACCAATTTAGCAATCAGTGTTGGATATGTTCGTGTTTAAAAAATAATGCTTACACAGAAAGAATATGGGAAGCCACTTACATAAGGATTTAGGTGGATGAATGGCAATTAAAACCAAGTTTTTGGTACCTCTCCTATAAAGGTCATTCATGTTGATCATTTCTCAGAATCTTCAGGATTGGGTGAGGATTTTCTGGTTGTTTTTAAAAGTATAACAAATTTTCAAGAAAGGATGGAAAATAACAAATTTTCTTGAAATAAATTTCTGTTGTATCCCCTTCGAAACTAAGATTTGAGAAATTTGGGCTAGATTTTGGAATAATTGTTACATATTTCTAGGGTTCATGTGGTAAGATACTTTTCATCTTCCTTCTCTGTCTCTGTCTCTATGTGCGTATGTGCGTGTGTGCGCGTGCATAACCTCTGCTCTCTGAGACTGGTTGTTCTTCTGTTTTGTTCATTTAGGCAACATCTTAGATATATGTACTTAGCCTCCTTCTAAGGTTTATACCTTAATATCCCTTTAAGAACCCCATCTGTTCGCTCTCACACCCTGTGTAGGTCCTATTTCTCTCCTCATTTTCATCTCTAGAAATCTATACCTACTGATCATCCAGGATCCGCAGCTTTTAGTTTGAATATACACCACTGTGCTTAGTGGTGTATATTTGTGAATCTTACCATCTGTGAATCGCATTCGCTGTTCTGTTAATTAAGCACAGTTGCCATAACCATCCCCTATTTCCTGAAACTTATGCTTAATAAACTGGAAAATTATTTGGTGCTGTTTGGAGTAGCTTCAGATAGGGAGTGGGAAGCAGAAGTGGAAAGTCACATTAAGAGAGGGACAAATTTCTCTAGGCATCCTCATCCCAGGTCAGCCCCATTCAGACCTCAGATGGAGGTGTCCTGGGAGCCGAAGTCCAAGACGACTGCAGCATGTGTGCAAAACAGAGGCTATTTCATTCCCTCTCTCTCCTTTCTCTGTTGTTCAGCATCACCAAGTTCAAGGAGCAACAGAGGAATTCCAATGTAGTATTTTTAAAGATTTATTTCAATGTTGAGGAAGGGCTAATGGCCTCTACCTTAAATCTTACACTGAAGCTACGTGTTTGGTTTTAATAATAATGTACCTTTAGGTCGCTGATGATAGTTGTTAACATTTACAATATGGTAGTATTCATCAAGCTTCCAAAATGAATCACTTAAAAAAATGTTATATTTTCTACATTGTGAATTTTTCAAGTGCCTCCAACTTTATCTGTAAAAATTTTTTATAGATGTTAATTATTGACTATGACGATCCACAAGCGTACACAGTATAAACATCGATTTCAATTCTAGGGTTACATTTGGGTACCATAATTTGGTTTTTAACGTCAACAGAATATTCAAGGAAAGATGCAAGTTTTGTGTAAAACATCAAGTGCGTCTAGACCTCATGCTAGTACTTGGGCCAATGCAGAAAACACATTAGGTTAAACTACAGCTCATTTCACATACGTTAAATAGAATTAATGCTTGGCCATTTTCTTTTTTGTGGAAATAAATGCAGTTTTAAGACCATAATTACAGACAAAGCGCAAGTGGGATAAAAAGTTAACCTTTAGAAACTTCATGGAATAGCAACGAAATCTCAAACTACCAGAAAAAAACAAAACAGGGGGTTTAAAATATTTTCATTAAGAGTAATTAAATATAACCAATTTGTATTAAGTTCTGTGCCTATGCCCACCACTGTGTTAGGTCTGGAAATACAGAAATTCGTATAATCTAGCAGGATAGTCAAGAATATAAACAGTTACCAAAATCATATGTCCATACTTAACCTTTCCTGGGAGTGGTCAGGCTGAGCTCTTGGAGGTGAACTGCATCTTTAAATAGGTACAGGGATTTTTCTAGACAAATGAGGCAGCTCTGAAGAAAGAAAGAGAATATCTGGAAAATTATAGATGAGAAAAAGCATGAGACATCCTGGAAAGTGCTTGCTTATAAGCTGAAATGTAGACTTTTGCAGACAGTACTTGGAGAGACCAAGGCCTGGTATGCCATGTGACCGACTTCCTTGATTAGACCTTATGACCAGTGATCAGTGGTGCTACAGGTTTATTTCATTACACGAATGATTTGACTTGGTGAGCCACCATTTTTGTTTTTGTCTTTATCATGTTTCCAAAATCAGGTGATCTCATGAATCATAACATGCATGCAAATGAAGAGAAGCATATTGGACACTCATTTCTAAAAATGCAATTTGTATAGCCTATTTAAAGTTCCTATAAAGTGTGAGCTCACTTAGTAGGTGCAGTTTTAGATATGAGAGGTCTAAGCATTTAAGAAATGAGGAAATTGAAGTCTAAAAAGTTTAAACTACCTGCTCAATTGACCTGGCAGATCCTTGCCAGAGGCCCCCCCCAAAAAAATTAATGCTAGCTCCACAACCTTGGTTATTTTGCCTGCTTAGAGTCAAGTTCATTGATGATGGAAAGGAAGTTCCTAGCCTTTCGGGTGCTGACACAGCCCCATCCCATCATATTTGGTGTTGCCTAGATTCGGTAGGTTCTGACTGGGGCTGTTTAGGAAAGTGCAGAAAGAGGCAACTTCAGCTCCAGAAATGCCAGAGCACATGGCTCCATGTGCAGCTGCCACTTCTTTTGATTTGAGAAAATAATTTTTCCACTTTGAAGGAAATAAAATCCTCACTTGTAGAAAGACAGAAAATGATGATGACATAGCCTTTTGTTGATTTTCAGGTGGTTAATTATCAGTTGAATTAATGATCGTTTATCTTTTCCCTACTTAGAAATAGTTCAGTTCCAATTTTTAGAAGTTAAATCAGAAATGCATTCTGAAGTGGAAAATAGAGAGGAGGGCAGCTAATTATCAAGGCATACACAGAAAAGAGATTTAGCAAATCAGCCGGCATTGTTTACAAAAATATTAAATCTAAGACTTTGTTAGATTTTGTGGATCGAGTATTGAATGTTTATTTTAATTCTTAAACAGATAGCTGGGAAATTTAGTTTTATATAATTTAATCCGTCAGTAATTTTACTTGCCCTTGAAAAAAGTAGGGCAATTATGATATAATTACATAGTGAGACCTTTTGGTTCTGCAGAATCCTTGCTCTGTAGGGAGGGATACAGTCGGAAAAAGTCTAGAGAAAACATCTCAAAATCAGTCCCTAGCACAAGGCCCATTCTCACCCAAACGTAAGGTCAGTACTGTAGTAGACGTAAGGAGTTTGAGAAAACAATGTGACATCCAGTTAAAAATGTTCTAGAGGGAACTGGAAATATCAGCCTGGAAATCAGGGTTGAGTATGTAAATTTAGGAATCCGGTTTTAGAGCTGGTGATGGAAAACACAGATTAAATGAGATTTCCATAAAAAAAGAGTATGGAATAGAAAAAAGAGGACGATTGAGAACTGAACTTGGGAAATAGACGCACACACAATCTATTGATTTAGATAATAATAATAACATCCTTGCAAATTATTTTTTTATTACCATAATAACAATTATAATTTATGGAACCACTACTATATGCCAGGCAACTTGTATGGATTATCTCATGTTATCTTCACGACCTCTTGAAGAAAGTAGCCCTATAGTACAGATGAGAAGTCTGCTATAGCTCAGTTACTTTTCTTGTATTTCTTCTTAATAAATCAAGAATAGGGGCCATGGCAAAGCAAACTGCTCACTTTTGCTGTAGCTCGTTCTCATTTACATACAGGTCCTCCTAAGGAAAGTCTAGAGATCTGCCACGGGCTCAGAAATAGGGAGTAGACTGCCCGAAGTGCCTGAAATTCCTGCTTGGAATTTTGTTTTTGTTGAAATGACATGAAAATTCTTGACATTTTTCTGGAAGCAAGAAAAACAAATTTATCCTGAAACTGATGTTTATAGTGTACTACTCTTATGGATGAACTAAACTCTCCCTCAGCATTTTTTCAACCTTTGAGTTCTTACTTTACTCAAGGAATGTTATCAGACAGCAGATAAAATACACATTTCTAGGTGCTCAGGGACTTTTGTTTTATCTTCAACTGACGCGTGATGTTCCCATCGTTTGACATCACTAAACAGATTGTGCGTAAATATAGTCATTTGTACAATCTCTCAAGGTGATATATACTCCTTTTGATAACATATGTAACCTGATGTTCTTTTAGATATTTTAATATGAGCGTTAGGTTGAAAAACACTAGAAAATAAAACTTTTTTTTAATCCAAGGAATGCATTTTACGAATAAATGATATTGTTTTCAGTAACAAGTAAATTGTGCTGTACCTGTGCAAAAGACAACAACAAATGCTCTGCTTACTCTTAGATAATCATAGAAATACATACGGTTTTTCTCGCTCAGGTTCAAAAGTTAAAAAGGAAATTTAAAAGAGCTGGAGAGTAGGGAATTTTAATGAGTTGAAATCTGATGATATTCTCTGATCCTTGCGTCCTTGGGTCTCTTTTATTCTGTGATGCCCATCTATCAATATAAGTAAGTATGTAAGTAAGTAAGTAAGTAAAGAAATAAAATGCATCATAGTATAAAATTTTAAAATTATTTTTGATAACTTGAGTGTACAAATATATATCATTTAGGATGGGCTAGGTTATCTTAGAGAAATGAACAACTTCAACTTTTAAAAGCTGAAAGGAGCAAAGACATATTTCTCACTCAAGATACATGTCCACAATGGGTTGGCTGGGGCTCTAATCCACATCTTTACAATTAGAGGTACAGGATGGTGTTTCTACCATCTGCAGCAATGCCAGCGTGGGGGTGCTGGGAAGGAGCCTTGTGAATTATGCACTATCTAGTAAAGCTCCTACCTCAAGTGACACCCATTAACTTCTGATATTTCATTGGCCAAAGCAAGTTCATGGTTATGCCACCCTAATGAAATGCAGTCCCACTGGATGCAGAGAAAGGGAAGCAAAAAGGAAATACGTGGTGACTGACATTGTGACGACCACACTAGCCTGGTTCTCACTGTGCGTTCAAAGAGGCCAGTGGGGGATTTGGTTCCATTTCTTGAGTTGTCTTTACAAGTGGGCCATGTTCCTGCCACTTCTTGTGAATGCATTGTTTCATTTGTTCAAGCATTTTTCTCATGGGGTCAAGCTGAATTTTTTTCCTTTGGTAAACTGTTTGTTTGTTTGTTTGTATTTGTTTATTTATTTATTTTTATGATGACATTGGTTAACAAAATCCAGTAAGTTTCAGAAGCTGAGATTTTTATTACCTTTTTGCCCTGCTTTACCTCACTTTGTTCCTGAAAGTCAAGCTTTTTCTAGGCCTTGTCTTTTTAAAAGAGTAATATGGGAATGGAGTGGATGATTGAAAATGGATTTATTTACTCCTTCTTAAAAATGTTAAAACAATTCTTACTATGTTCATAGGGAGTTGTTAGGTCAACTCGGACTAGAAAGCTCAGCATTATTTTTACTATTTGATTTTTTCAGAAATGTTTTATACATTTTAGAATCCAGGGCAACATTGGTTTCTATTTGTTAAAAATCAAGACAAATGGTTGAGAGTTTATTGTTTCGAATCTTTCAAACATAAAGATCAGATGAGGTGTTACTGTACAGTCCTCCTAGTATGAAGCACAAATTTGTCCTCCACTGTTTTGAAAGCAGAGCCTCGCTATGAAGCAGTGAGAACATTTGTCTTATGTATATGTTCATGCTGAGCTCATTCAATTTATGAGATCAATGCTATATTTGCAATATGTTTTGAACATTGACCTCCAAAGGTAGAAGGGTAAATGGCCCAGTCACTTTTTAGATATGTAATTCGGGGCACCATAGCACTGAATTAAATTTCTGATTCACTTGTTTCTTGAGATTCTGTTTTTGACATGTTTTCCGTTTACCTTCTAAGTGCATTAATCAGTGGCATCTGAATCTCTTCCTTAGCGCTAATATAAAAAAACCGCTAACACTTATTATTATGATTTACAACTGCCAACATACAGCAAAACAGAATTGTAAGGTGTTCTGAAAGGCCACGAGGCAGCAAGTCAACAGATGAATGGCCTTTGAATAAAATCAAAAGACCTGAATGTACCAAGCCTCTTCTCTTCCAATTACCCATTTCATCATTACAGTAGATTATTTAAATTTCTAGATGTCTAAGTATATCTTACTCAAATATTTTGGTATATTCCATTTTCACTTATTCTTCTAACTTTTATTAAATGTTTCTTTTATTTTGTCTTGTAAACAATTTATATATACATTTGGTTTTCACTGAGTAGTTATTGACTATCTTACTCTGGCAGTCTGGTGAGCTTGAACTGACAAGGGTCCCTCCCTATTGAAGATTGTCATCTGATGAGGAGGACAGACATTAATCAAATAATTGCACAGAGTAGTTCAAAGTTGCTACTTTTGTAAATGCTGTCAGTTAGAGGAACATGGGATGATTAGATCATGTAACAGGGAGACCTGAGTAGGTTGGGGCAGCGCGGGGTCAGGGAAATGTTCTTTGAAAAAGTAAAGCAGAATGCCTAGAGATCTGATGAATAAAGATGAACTAAGAGAGGATGGGAATGAAGAGTGTCCTGGCAGAGAGTACAGAGCTCGTCTTGGAAAAGACAGAGCCAAGAGCATTACAAGCAGGAAGACCTTCTGCTGAAGAGGATGGAGAGACCAATAGTAGTCATGTACAAGTCCTCAGTGGTTTTTCATTATCCTGCGAACCATTGAAAACTTTTGAAAGTTCTTAAGCTGAGGAAAAATATTATGCAATTTGAGTTTTGAAGAGGATCATTCTGACTGCTCTGCAGAGAAAGGTCAGAGCTAAGCAAGACTGATGAAGAGATCAGGTGAGAGGATATTATGACTCCCGGCTACAGATGACTCCAGCTTGGATCAGAATAGTGATGGTGGCAGTGGGGACAAGTGGATATATCTGGATAATAATCAGAAAATAAACTTAACAGCTATAAATTGAAAATAGAAATTAGATATCTGTAATGAAATTTTTTGTCTATTCTAGAGTACAACCCGACCCAGGATTTCATGTCTGGCTGTTGAAACAAAAGTAAATTAAAACGAAAATAGTGTTTATTTAAAAAGTTCTCATGCATTAAAAAGTGGATGAATAATGTCTAGCTTATTAGTTCTTTTCAACTGAATCGATGCTTTAATATCAATATTTTGAAAAGCCACTGAGAACTGGCCTTTGTAGACCACACTAGTAGATTCTAGCTCCTTCGTGGAAACATAGCCTACCTCTGCCTAGTGTCCTGGTTTATTTGGTATGGTTTTGCCCTTAGCTTGAGACGGTGGAATTTACAGCAGATGTGACCTTCGTACAGGCTTGTTAAAGCATCTACTCAAGAGAAATTTTATTCTCTTCACAGAAGGACAGTGCCATTTTACTCAGGTGTGGATTAGATAATAGTAAATCATGTAATAATGTCGAAAACTACATCATCAACTTGGACTCATAAAAACTACTTGTCATAGACTACACAAATGTGCACAAGCAGCTACACGTGGCAGATTTGCCTAGCGCCTTTTCAAGTTTTTGATGCTAGATAAGCATGTTTTGCTTTTATGATTCATCAGTCTTCTGACTGACATCCAAGGACTTTCCTAAATCACAGAATTAATTTCCCAGGAAAACCTGTTCATTCTGATGCAGAAATCTTTCAACTGAAAAGGTAAGTAGAGACTTCCTCCTCGTGGCTTGTTTCCTCCTCCTCCTGCTAAAGCGATGACAAAAGATACCTTTTATTGGCCTTTTTACATGCTATCCTTTATATTTTATAGATTTTAAGTTAACACATATGAGTACATGGGATATACGAATTATAAAGCAAAAGGAAAAACACAATAAGAAAAACATCAGAATTATCTCATATTTATAAATAATGAGAGTGCCACATTTCAAGTTTCTGAAAATCAATTTTGTTATATTAAATGTAGATTCCCAGATGTTACTAGGCCGTCAGCACCAGTTTAAAATGCAGGTGGTTCTCCCAGGTGCATCCTGCTCTAGAGCATGCCACGGTAGATTGACTTATCTCAGAGGCCTGCACAATTGATCCTTGTCGCTGTGGAGGAGCTGATCCTTCGCAGCTGGAATTGACACATTATGGCCAAAATGAATATACCGCTTAGGTCTCTTGTAGGCTATTATAATGAGATCTCTCATTATTTTTCCACCTCCACTGCTACCAAAGAATCAATAAAACTCCCCCCAAAACATAATGGAGAAATGTGACAATAGGTGAATGTTTTCTGTGGCTGGCTACTGCTCATCTCTCTCTTTTTTTTGATACTTATACATTTTGGATTTGAGATGAAATTGGTTTTTGAAGTAAAAAGTGCTCTTAAGTAGTACAGATAACAGCATGTTCTTTGCAGACTCCTGTCTTTTGGGGACCTGAGAAAGGTCACTAGATGTACATATACTATTGCTAACTGTTTTATATTTAATGGCCAGTGATTCCCGCTATTAAAAGCTGGGTTCTAGGCCATTACTGCCCTCATTTATTATTTATAAAGCTCTGTAAATGTACATGGCATTTAATGTTAGATGAAATTGTGCCAGACAAATTGCCTTCCCTGATGAGCCTCTGAGCTGAAAGCAGGAGGAGAACAATGCAGGAGGGAGGTTGTGGAAAGAGCAGAGAGTGATTAAGGGTTGCCAACATGGCAGTGCTTTACCAAGTAGGTGGGCTGCAGGGAGACCTTGAAAGCTGAGAAACGATTCTGAGATTGGGAAGCCATTCAGTCAAATAAAACCAGTAACTGGAAGCAGGTAAAGGCCTCAGAGAAGAAGGATTTCAGCCCATGAAGTGAGAAATCACACGTTCAGCTCTGACATTTCCTCATTTTCCTAGTACACTTTGTTTACCTGGTTTCTCAGCATCACCTCTTACTCATCATGTTCCAAACCAGTGGGTCTGAAACCTGAGAGTGCATCACCTGGGTGGGGAGGTGTTAAAACACAGGTCACTGGGCCACAAGCCAGTCATAGTGTCGGAATCCGAAGGGCCGGGGTCCTGATTTTGCAAAGCTGACACGTTTTCAGGAATTGCTGCTGCTGTAACCAAACTTTGAGAATCTCTGTCCTAAAGCAATAGCTTCAATTCTTGTAACTTGTTCTCCAAACTCCAGCTTGGAGTCATCTCTAACCCTCACCTTCATACTCAGACAATATCCCAGTTCTACCTTTTCCTAGGAAAATCTTTCAGATTTGTTTTCTCTTTTCAAATTTACAGCTACTAACCTAGTCAGATACTACTACTGCTCCTACTGCTATTACTGGGCATATGCTTTAGAATATCTCTTCAACAGGAACTACAATTACTACTAGAAACTTCTTTGAAATCCACCATATGCAAGTCAATAATTAATTAATACTATTAAGGAATCCATATTACCTTCCTTTACAAGTGAAGAAGTTCATTTGCAGCAAGATTAATTCATTTGCAGTGAGTATCACAGAAGGAATATAAATGAAGTTCTGTTGAAAACCAGAACCTATGTCCTTACGTCCATCCAGTATTCAGACCCTATCTGAAGGCCACCTCTTTCATGCAGTCCTTTATGTGTAACTATATCAGTGCAAGAGTGAAACATCTCCCTTCTCTCAATTACGAATGACTTCTTCTATATTACAAAGACTTAGTAGATAATGAGGTGGCATTGGAAATCAGTATGGAAGGGCTAGATTAATCAAGAAATGTCACTGGGACAATTAAATGCCCGTATGACCCAATAAATAGCAGATAGATTCAAACCTTCAATAAAAAAAAATACTTTGAAAATTAAAGACACCAAAGTATAAACTTTATAAAATTTATGAACGTAAAAACTTGTCAAAATCCAACAAAAGAAATAATAAACAAAATGAAAGTTAAACCATAAACCAGGAGAATTATTTGCAGTGATTTTGAACAATGAAGGATTAGTTTAGGGAAATATATAATCAACTATGTCAAATCTTCACAATTCACAAAAGAGGAAAACCAGATGGCCCATATGTTTATGAAAATATGTTCAGGTTTCAAAAATAATAAGGGAAATTTAGATTGTACATCAGAATAATATAAATTCATGCACATCAGATTAGCATAAAGTAGTGTCTGAGTGTCTGCAGAGATGTGAGTATCTAGGAATTCCTGCAGTGTGATGGTTGGTGTGTAACTTAGTTTAATTATTTTGGAGAGAAAATTTGAAATATATATACTAAAGTTAATAATGTAGGTACCTATGACTTATTTATTCTACTTCTAGTCATCCCCTTCAGGATCTCTTCAACAGACATATTAAGATATATGTATATATATATATATATGGGGAGGTTCACTGCAACATTGTCGTAATAGGAAAACATTGGGAATAAGCCACGCATCTTTAATAGGTTATTGAGTAATTAATTTTTGTGATCTATTTATACAAAGACTATAATTCTTCAGTTAAAACGGATGAACTAAATCTTTATACATTATCATGGCTCTATGTCATGAACATGATGTTGAACAAAATTAGTAAATTACAATGTATACAAAAATTATAAAACTATATTATTTTTGTAAATTTAAAACATGCAAATTGTATATGTTATCTGTGGATACAAACATATAGGTCAAAGTAAATATATGAACAAGAAGAATATATACTGATTTTAGGATGATAGTAACTTTTGGGGAAGGAAGGAGGCAAAAAGGATAGGAGTAGTCTTAATTTTCTAAGTAATCTTTTATTATCATTTAGATTAAAAAATCCGAACCAAATATGGCAAAATGCTAATGCTTGTTAAAATAATGTGGCAAATATTTGTGTTATTTTTTTCTCTTCATTTATGAAATGTTCATATTTAAAAATAGAACATTTTAACTAAGGCTTCTTTGTTTAAAGAAATTTTGAATATTCCGAGTTAAAGTACAGCCAGACCATTTTCTTTGCTGAAAAACTTTTCGATCATTAATATGCTAATGGACATTGTGAATTATCAAGAGAGTAATGTCTTACAAACTATTTCCCAAACTTACTTGACCATGGAAGGCTTTTTTTTTTTTTGATAAAACACCTATTAACATCTCATGGATCTTTTGGGAAATGCTGTTACACATCATAGCACTTAATTCTCCCTAATTGTTTCATATAATTTAACTTGACTTCTCTGGTTATATTTTCCATCTCCTTGATGTCAGGACCTAAGTCTTATTCTGTTTAGCTAGGCCGGTAATGGACATACAAGTAATAGTTGGATTTTTCTTAGAAATTATTGTGCAGATCATTATACTCGATGTAGTTTTGAAGGGGTGGAAGTAGTATAAGTGGGCTTTGCACACACTTTTATATGTAAGTAAAAAGCAAACATCAAGAACACAAAATTCAACATAAGGATAATTGCAGTTTTCAAACAAATGGAGTATATTGATGTCAAAACATTGCCAGAACTAGTTGCTGAAAACTTCTTTTCTTCATTTATTCATATATCTCATTCAACAGATATTATCAGATACCTAAAGAGAAATAATAGCTTTATAATATAGCAGAAGTAGATATAATCCAATGCATAAAATTTCTCAGAATTAAGTTATCAGTGATTTCTCAGAGTAAACTAACTCAACCTTTTTGAAATTATATTAAGCATAAATCCATTCAGAATTTTAAAGAATTAATTCATTTAAAGATTTATAAATACTAGATATATCTTAAATTCCTTGGTTCACAAAGGTATAGTTTTGATACAACAATAAATAAAATTGATTAAGCAAAAATTTGTTGATTTATACTTTATTTTCTATTTCCCACATCTGAGGCACTCTCAACCAACTTAATAACAGAAGCGAAAGTCTCCCATTCCCACCCTTCTAATAATTTATAAATGTATTAAATACAGATATTAAGTGAAAATATGAAACAAAATTTTAAAATTAGTTATGTAATATCTAGTACCAAGAGTTAACGAGTTAACCCTTGATCATTTAAATGTTTCAGAAAAGCACTTTGTGATTCTCATTCCATAACCATTACCCTTTATGCTATTTTATATTTGGTAAAATTCTGCTGCTATTTGTATAAAGATAACACATTCGAAGCTCATTCTCATTTATTTTGCTCTAATTTTTACAGCTCTAAAGAAATTGTTTTGTGGATTTGTATAAAAGAAACTTTCTGCTTTTTGCAGAAGGTAAATTTGCATAGGATAAAATCTCATTTGAAGTACAATTCAATATGTTTAATATCATTCAGGTTAATTTTGGATCCTGATTTTTTTTAAAATAAAGTCACATGAATACTAAGAAAGTAATCTGTGTTTTCAGGCCTATTATCATGCTGGAATCTCATACTAAAAATAGTTTTTAAGTGGTTTTACTAAAAAGTTCTACAGGTATCCAAATTTTTAGAAATGTGATTTTTTTATGTTTTGTTATTTTAATCTTAAAATATAGAATATAAACAGTAAATGTGTTTCTTCTCTAATTTTATTATGTTTTAATATTGATCTGAAATGATGATAAATTGATTTTGTGTAGAATAGAATACGGGTGGCGAAGAATGACATATTTATCTGCTTCTCGTGCTTCTGGTATTGTTAGAATTTTAACACTCTTTGTATAATGTCATCATGACTCATAGTAAAGTTACACTGAGTAATTGTTTGAAATTTTACTGCAGCTGAAGAAATTTATATTTGGTTTAAATGTATTGCTAGGTCTCTGCAGTATTTCAGCCAGATATCCCTCTTAACCGTCTACCTCACTTGTTTCAGTATCAGCTAAGATAATATGACATTTCCGGCACTTAGCAAGAGTTAATGGCAGGGCATTAACTTACTACTTATAACTGTCTGGGTAATAAAATGATATCACCAGTACTCCACTTACACTACCATAAGACAAGGGAATAATCTGTGTTGCAAATAAGAGTTACATACATCATAAAAATCAAAATGTGGTATTTATTTTGTAAACAATTTCTTGGATGAGGACATTTTTCAGGTAGACCTACATTGTTTGTATTTTGAATTATGCAACTATGGACTTGTATATGTTAGAACATTAATTTTTTTAGTATTGTGTTACTATCAAAGTGTGTATGCACTCCTATTGCTCCTAGACATTTTGCTATACTCCTGTATGGAGGGCTTGCTTGGGATATAGGTGTGTTTTCAGGGTTGGGGAGAGGATGTATATATGTATATGTATATAATAAACCCTATTTAGAATAGAAAATCAGAATGAAGAGTATTTTAGTTTTCTATTGCTATGTAGCAAATTATCCCTCCAAATCTTTGTGGATTATACCAGCAAAAATGTATTATCTCACATATTTTCTGTGGGTCTATAATTTAGGAGTAGTATAACAGTGATTGTGGCTTGGGGTCTCTCATGAGGTTACAGTCAAGGTATCAGCTGGAGGTCCATTCATCTGAAGGCTCGACTGGGATGTAAAGATGTACTAAGATGACTTACTCACATGACTAGCAGCTGATGCTGGCTCTCGGTAGGAGGCCTCAGTTCCTTATCATGTGAGCTATTCTACTGATGTACTTGAGTTTCCACTTCATATTGCAACTGGTTTCTCCCAGAATGAGTGATACAGGAGCAAGGCAGAAGTCAAATGACTTTTATGAGCTAACGTTGGAAGACGTGCACTGCCATTTATGCAACATATTTTTGGACACACAGGTTAGCCCTGATCAACGTGGTAGAGAACTCTGTGAGTGTATGAATACCAGAAGGTTGTTGGAGGAGACCATGAGAGGCTGGCTACTATAAGCAGTGATGGTGGT
>NW_024346667.1:2386909-2561743 GCF_902729225.1 Pteropus medius | reverse complement strand
GAAAATAAATGCCCTGACATTCCTTTCCGTTTGACCTCTACGGCTAGTTCCAAACCCAACCGGAAGCTTATTGGATGCTGTCCATATAGGCCAGATGCACAGAGCAAGGTAGAAAAGTGTGAGATGTAGATCCAAGTGGCAAAAAGAAGATATTGAGAGTCCACAGCCATGCTACCCTGAACAAGCCCGATCCCATCTGGAGCCTGACTGCCTACGTTTGAATCCTAGCTCCAACACTGACTTGGGCAGGCGACTTACTCTCCTTGGGCATCATCTGTCAAAGAAGATAATCCAGGTGCTGAGCGCATGAGGTTGTTGTGAGGGAGTAAATGAACTGATGTCCGTAAAGCACTTAGACCAGCGCCTGGCACACAGTAACCATTATACATCTTTGCTGTTATTATTTACCGAAGTCCTGTACAGTATCCTGCAGCTGTGTTGATCTTTTTTAGGACAAATAATGTACATTGAGTTACATTGGATTCCTATTGTTATTATTTTTCAATATTCCTTTAGTGTTTGGCTATAACCTGAGATTAAATATCCAGGTTGCAGTAACTGAATTGAGAACCTTAGGGCCCTCCCTTCCAACCAAGGAAGGCAGGGGACATTTTCCTGAATATCCTCATAACAGCTAGGAGGGGCGGTGAGTTTCTTTATTGCAGAAGATGACTCACTGGGTTGACCCTGTGTGAATTAAATTTGTGATGGAAAAGTTTCATCAACCGTTTCTGTAGCTCCCACTAGATGAATCCCTTTAGGAAGCATTTTAAATGTACTATTGCACAGAATGGTAGAAACAAAAAATGAATCTTTGCCTTGGAACAGTGCCTTTTCTTGAGATTTATTATCTAATTAAGGAATTTCCTAATATAACAAGCATTTAAATTTTCCCAAGAACCAAAACAGAACAGTAGTAATACTACAAACTGGCGTTTGTAAGTTACACTGCAGTTTACAAAGGGCCTTCACATTTATTGGCTTTGCTTCTTAAGCCTTTGCTTTAGCCATGGAAACTTTGAACATTATGTCCTTATATATGTATATATCACATGAAAATGGACTTTCTGGTTCAAGGTCAGCCCTACTCTGAGGTCACTCCAACGGAGGGATGCTGGCATTCTGAAGGAGGACACTGTGAGGCTGCTTTATTAGTTTCTTTCTGAATTCCCTCCCTTCCTTGGGTGCAGGGCTCAACCACCCCTGTTGGAATTCTATTCCCAATGCAGAGTGTGGGGCCTCAAGACAGCCTTCTCTGACAGAATTTGTGATAATGTGGAGGAAGTCACCTAATGAGGGCTTTTAAAACAGAAGGAAGCACTGGAAAATTGAGAAGACCCTTAGCATAACTTTTATGTCCCACCATGATTGTGTGTGAAACTTGATGTGATGTCTGTGACCAATAGGTAGTGAAGTTTGGGGTTTCAAGTTCCACAATTTCCACATTATATAATTCATCTAAGTGAAAATTAATGGATAGAGCCCTTCTTATTCAGTAGACCACATGCAACCTTCTCAGCAGTAGAGTTTCAAGAGGCCATTCAGAGAGCACTATAGCATAAATTCAGTCTCATTTTCACTACTACCAAGCTCTTTGTACATACAACATTTGAAATAATCTCAAGGTGTGTATGTGTGCATGTGTGTATGCGTATGTGCTGTTTATCTCTCTTTCTACCTACCCTGCCTGTTCACTAAAAGTTGGTATATGTCAGGCTCTAAGCTGAGTTCTCTATACTATTTATTTTAAAATCATAGTATTATTATTGTGATGAGGAAACTGTGCCTGGCCTAAGCAGCTTAGGTAAGGTCTTACCGTTAGAATTAGTCCATAACCCATGCTCTTAACTGCAGTGCTAAATCATTTGTACAAGCTTGAAACATTTCATTCCCAAATATTGACAAGAACAATAACCTCCACACAAATTTGAAATGTCATGAATCATGGTAAATTTATGGTAAAAATAAAGAACAACATACATTTTAATCAGATTATAGTATAAATTCTGATTACCTCTTTGGTTAGAAGTTTGGGGAGGAATTTGGTCATATCTGTTCTCTTGTGATTGGTGAGTGATGTAACAAAGGAATTGGCCTCAGTGGCTTCTGAGGAAAGAATGAATGAAGATTGAGATCTGACTCAAAAGAAATCATATCAGGATGGCAAAAAAAGGGACATTTTTAAAGCTTGCTCGTTCTTGGCCTGTACACTTCATGAAGATCTATTCCAGGTAATTAAGAATTTCGGGAAGGTAGCATTATTCTACTCTTCTTACATTTGCATATGCCTTAATAGTTTCACATGACTGGTTTCTGCGTATCGTTCCAATCTCAGATCAAACGTTGTTTATTTGGAAATATCCTGGATGTATCCTTGAGCACCTCGCATCTCTAACCAGCTCCCTCTCTAGAGTTAGAGTCCCATAATGATTCTAACAAGAACCACTATCTGAAATTCTCTTTTTGATTTATTTTTCATCGTCTATTTCTCCCCACTAGAATATAAACTCTACAGAGAAGGACTCTTGTCTTTGTTCTTTTCTGTGTCCTCAAATCTAGAAGACAGTGTGTAAATATTTGCTCATTAAATTAATATTCTAAAGCTCTTAAAGCACTCTGTAATATTAAGAATTTCAGCCATATGTCATTTCAAATGAGATTTATAAAGAGTTCTTAAAAGATTTAAAAATTCTTAAAATATAACGTGAAGAAAATTTAAAAGCTGCATATAGAATTTTAAATTCAGTATGACTTTAACTGTAAAAGCTTGATAGAGAAAAGCTTATAAAGATGTCAATATTAAATATGCTTCCTGTGGTGGTAGGTTAGGAGTAATTTTCTCTTTTACTTATATAACAGTATAATGAGCACACATTTCTTTTATAAGTTGTTTTATAAAATAACCAAGAACTGAAAAAACTAAATAGGTCAATAATAATTTTCCAATGCCATAGTTTTTGCTCTCTGATATATTTTTAAATTACATATTAGAATATTAGAGATAGTTGTCACAATAATGATGATGGTGGTGACGACATTGAAAATGAGAGACAGTAAGAAAGCAAGAAATGAACAGAAAACTTGGGGGAAGTGGAGATGTGAAAATTTATTTGTTTGTTTGTTTGTTTGTTTAGCATAAACTTGTGCAAGCTCAATTAGCGATGTTTAGATTACCAGTTTTTCTTGTTCATTTAGCAGATGAGGTATAGAGAAAGGCTTGGAATATCCACCCAAGATGATCTGAAAATTTTGTGTTATATGGACAAATGGAAATCCGTTTGGGACTTGATGTAATGCTAATGTTTAAAAATATCTTGGGTTTATGGTAGGTGTATAAAAGGGATCAAAGTCTTTGGCCTGACTTACATGTCAGGCAGCTGGGCTGTAGTCAGGAACTGTGTCTTTTCAGATACCTTGTACCCCCGGGCCTAGTGGGGTGCCATGTACCTAAAAGGTGCTTGACTATTTTTTAATGTTAATATACTAGTCATGGTATTTTTCAATAAGATTTAATATATGGAGCCAAGTGTTATTCCTTCTGTTATTTTATGATACTGTCATGCTAAATTTCATATTACTGTTTTTCTTTTGAGGGAAAAAAGTTATCTAACCAAGAGACTGAATCTTCTATTTCACCTAGAGTCATTCGAATGGGTTGACGATATTTACCTTCATATTTTAGAGTCTTATAAATGGCTATGTCCAATTGAAATTAGGTCAACTTATATATACACATATAGAAATGATCTCAATGTTTCGCTAGAGTATAAAAAGAAAAAGTACAAAAGTTTAAAAACCTGTTTCAGTAGTGGGACTTTAAACCTCATTCTAAATGTTATACGGGATGGCGGAAAGGTATTTCTTCTACTCCAACCATTTTATTTTCAATTGTGAAAATATATCTAAATATTCCTTTTAACTCTATGCTACAGTGCCAATTGTTATGAAATCTTCCATTTCTTTAAAGCATTGATTCTCAACTTGGGCCGCCTATTGAAATCACCTGAGGGAGCATTACAAAATACCCAATGCCTGCTTTTCCAGCCTAGATATTCTGATCTAATTGATCTGGGGACAATCCGAGCATCCCGTTGTTTAAAAGCTCCAGAGGTGATTCTAATGCTAAACAGGTTGAGAGCCACTGATTAAACCGTTAACACACTTATCTACTTACAACATGCTCTTGTTTTCCAAACAAACTAACATGTTGACTCTTGCGAGATCAGGATCTGTGTAACTGGCACTGACCGATTTACAGAAAAGATCCTTCCTAACATCCGTACAAGATTTCTAGATGATGAAAAGTTTTCCCTTTTAGACTGAATGTCAAGCAGATCATTTGCCTTCATGTTTGGGTTACTGTGAAGGGTAATTCTGTAGCTTTGCCTTCATTCTTCTTTTTTAAAATTCCTCTTAGCATTATGTTCTGATCTGTACCTCACTGAGGCTGACTTGATGTTTCCCTTTTCAGAAGTGCATCGAAGAGGACTAGCACTTTGAAGACTTTATTCTTTGACTCAGAATTTTAGGATGAAATTGTAAAATGAACTTATGAGAAAGTTAAAGTAGGAATAGCATATTGAACTCACCAAAATATACCCTCTGGAACTCATAAAGAGGGAAGAAATTTGAAAATTTTCATAGGACTCTGCCTTATGTAGAATAGGAAATGAAGCAAGATAGTCTTCATTTCCCAGGATTCAGACATCTGAGTCATGTTCAGTTTGGAGCTGACAGGTCTATCTGAAGGAAAAATTAGTTTAGAAAATTTGGGGGAAAGATATCCATTGTTTTTGAACTTTGTTTCCTTTAGTTTGGTGGTTTAAAAACATTCTTTATATATTGAATTAGTAGTGAATTATTGAGTGGAGACTTAAGGGATTTTATGCTTTTTACTTTTCATATACTGATGCAATTTTAAATTTAAAATATAGCTTTGAGGAAACTCAGATGATCTTTAGCATATTGTCAAGAAGGCATAAGACAAATATAAATAATAGAACCTCTAAATGCGGGCCAAATAAAAATAAGACATAACATCTAAGGTCTATTACTCAGGGTCTAGTTGAGAATGCACTAGAGCCTTACGTTACTAAACAAGCCAAATTCATTTACCTGAACTATCTAGAACCATTTTAAGTCAGTTTGTCTTGATGTAGGTTTTCTAGCTCTGTGCAAAAGGGTGGGAGGGAAGGTGTGTGTGTGTTTTTTTTTTTTTTATTGTGCACTTGCCAAATAAAATGACATTGATGTGTCACAAATGAATTAAATCTATGCTCGTTCTTTATTATTGCTACAACAACTGCTTCTTGAATAAATGAAAAGCAAATCTAGTAACCTGTTTAAGTTAACTTGCCAGCCACTAAGAGAGTATCTGCAAACTTAGTGATTCTTCTAAGGTGGCTATGGGCTGACTGAAGAGTCATCTTTTTGTTAGTGAGATAGTGATAGGCGGTGGCAATCTATACTGCATTAATCATAGTTATTATTGTGTACATAAATTGACGGAGATGAACCTCTAAAGGAGATAATGGCAGAGTGGCAGTTCATTAGCCTATACAGACTAATTAAACATCTAATTAGATTCTTACTAGGAAATACCGTTATGTGATTATGAGTCTAAAGTGACTCAGTAAGCCCACAAATTGGATTTTCTGGATCTTAAATTCTCATGAAAATCATAGTGAAAATCGTAGTATTTGAAGAGTTAGCTTGGTCTCAAAATATTAAATGATAAATTTAGGGCTTAATTAGATGTCATTTATTTCTACATTTATTAATTAAGTAGTAAATTCTAGGATCCCTATTTTCCTTTGTTATCGAAGTTTTAAAATCATCATACCCCGAGAGCTTACTATTAAGTCAGACGCCAGGCTAAGCAGTGAACATGCATCATATTGGTGAATCTTTACAATGACACCAAGAGACAGGGACCATTATTCCTCTCTTATACCCATGAGATACTTAGATGTGATACTTAGAACTACCACTTAAAAGTTATATAAAGATGTATAAAATTAATAAAACAACAGAAGAAATGGAGCTGCCACACTTAGGAAGTGGTAGAACCTATACATTATCAACAAGCAAAATAAAAACTCATGTTCTATAGCAAAATAAAAACTCATTTGGTGTTAAAGTAACAAATCAATATTCTATAAACACTGGTTCTATTCATTTTTCCCAATGCTATACTCTTTGAGAGCTGTTTATAATTATTTTTAAGTTGCCTGCTCTTATTGTTTTGAACTGTAATCTAACTTATTCCGGCACAGGCTTTTTGACATGACCTAATTTCCCTGGCCAGTCTGAAATTTAGGGAAGACGGCTCTTAGGATCCTAATTGTTTATAGCAGGGTTTCTCAACCACGAATTATTAACATTTGTACCACATTATTCTTTGTTTTGAGGGGCTTCTCTGTGCATTGTAAATGTTGAGCAGCATCCTACCCACCAGATGCCAAGAGCAAACTTCCCTCTTCCCCGCTCCTAATTGTGACAACCATGAATGTCTCTAGACTTTATCAAAAGTCCCTGTTGTGCAAAATTGTTCTTGGTTGAGAACCTCTGGTTTATAGGGTCAAGAAATTTTATCGAATATTTTACTAATCATAACTATTATCACCGCTGTTTTACGGTTGACGTGCTATATAGTGGTTTTCAAAGAGAAACTGCACTAGGCAAAGTTAAACAGACAAGGCAGACTTTAATCAAGACTATTGCAATGGGGAGAGAGATTGAACCCAATTCAACTGAAACAAAAGGCAGAAGAGTTTTTAAATAATGTACTGAGCTAGTGGAAAAGTACTGGAGAGCCTTAGTGGAGATGCTGATCCATGTGCGATGTGTTCAGACAATGCGTGTTTGCTAATTGATGTTTTTGGAAGTTAGGCTCCTACCTTTCCACAGAGACTGGAAGATAGAGGTGCCCTCTTTCTTAACAATTATATTTCAAAGGGATGTCTTCCAGGTCCTCGAGGAAGACATTCCCGGATTGTAAAAGTGGCCAGAGACGGGGAAGATTTGTTTATTTAAAAAGTAGAATATGAACGTACAACTGCAAGAATATATAATTATAATTGCTTCTTGAAAACCCACTCAATTCCCAAGTCTTTCTGTAATCCCCTGACCTCACGAGAAGGGAGACTCAACTTCTCTGGTGTACTTTCTCTACCCTGTCGTGTCCAGGATAAACCAGAGGTCATTAAATCAGCCTTATCAGAAGTACATAGGTTTTCAAGTGTCAAATTGGTCTGTAGTTTATTGTGTTTTGCCCTCAGGCTTCAGTAAGGTTCCTCACAGTCTTGCCAAGCCCTACACTCATGCATGTTCTCCCGTGCTTGGCCTCTCTAGCTTCTAAAGTGCCAGCTGTTGGTTTGACTCAGAATTGACAGAAATCTTAGAGCTCGTTGAGGAGTAAAGGTTGCTCCTAAGTTTATTTTGCTATATTTCCAGAATCCAGTCTGCTTCTCAAAGAGAAGAACATTTTCTAAGTCTACAGAGAAGCATGTTTGGGGAGCCTGAGACTAGGCAGGTGATTTGGCCTTCAGGTTCTCATTAGTGACCTCGATGAAAGTCATGTTATGGAGTGACAGAGTTTTGTTCAGATCGTAGGACTGAGGTGAGGGAAAAAGAAGGAAGAGAGTACACAGATTACTCATTCAAGATATAATATGATTTAAATGCTTTCTTAACAGCCTACAAGTGTGATCTTTTTTATTGGTTATAGGAAATAATACCTGGAGGATTTTTGAATTGGTAATTGTTTTTTTGCAGTAACAGGGACCCCTGTGGGGTGATGGATAACAACATTATCAGGATAAGTAATTCCATGAGATGCCTGAACAGTCAAATATTAAGTTTTCTGGTAAAAACAATTTCTCCTCCTATGCGGTATGTCATAGGCAAAAGATAGCCTTTACATAAAATCACTAAAAAAAGCAAAATTATCTCATAACCTGAGTAACATAATGAAATCTTAGTTGGCTTCGGTGAGTCTATCCAACATAGCAGACTATATGTTATTTATACATTTAGATAACACAAACCCTCTTATAAATTTTATTTTGCATTACTTTAAGTCATCGTATTTCCTAATTAAACCTCCTTTTGATCAAATGATACATGCTAAAAATAACTCCTTGCTGTCAAGCATTTGGTTTTTGTGATTTTTGTATGATTGCAATCTCTATTAAATATTTTTTCTCTCTCATAATGCTGGGTTTTTTGTTTCTTGATAAGTAAACACCAGAGCTTTTCTGAGTGGCATTAAATCTCAGTTCCAGCTCCTGACATAGGTCGAATCATTTTTATGGAACAAATATTTTTCTTCATCCTTGAAGATCCAGGGCAGATCATAGGAATAAAGGAACAGCTTCTGCATTATCCAACTACAAAGATGCTGATAACCAATCAATACAGGGAGAAAAACCTTTCCAAATCACTTTTCAAAATGCTTTGTACATTTTGGAAATTTGCTTCCTCCTCTTAAAATCTGAGACTAGATATTTACAAAGGAACATAAGTTTGCCTTTAGGTCGCTCCTTTTATATTTGACAATTCCAGCTCATACTTTTGTCTTCTAGTATTCAAATAATACATCGTAAAGATCTCATTTAAATCAGAGCATTCAAATAAGACTTTTTAAATGCGTAGATGCTTTGTAATGACGGTTGGCTTTCTCACGAAACTAGTCATCTTCAACTTTTAAGGTAAGGCTAATTCTCTTCATTTATTTCTGTGTCACTTTGCTTGTGGGAAGTGATTTTTACCCATTAGAAAAATGATGTGATTAGTAAAGGCTGGTAGATCTGAGTGGTGGTTATATATAGTTTGGGTTGGCATTTTTGGGACACTGACTTATTTTCCAGATGAAATCACCCAAAAAGGGCAATATAAAAATATGAAATAAGTTGCAAGATAGAAATAAGCTGGTTATGTTATGATTTCACGTACTTTCAAAGGCTCATAAAAACAACTAAATTATATTTTTTGACTGCAATTTGGTCTTTTCATTTGTAAATACTTGTCTCATTTTCTGTGCCGAATAAGTTACTCAGATAACTTCAAATAGTCATCTACTTAAGCTTATTTTTAAGTGTTTTTTATTTTCTCTAAATGTCTCAGGTGGTGGTAGGTGGGCACATATTAGAGATGAGTCTTTTCATCCTTCTATTTGGCAACGTGCCATTAATGCTATAGGTTTTCAGTACAATGACTAAAGCCAGTGGCAATATACTGGAAGGAGAAGACGGAGTCTATTATTGGAAAATATTGTTGTTTCAGGATAATGTTGAAAAAGTTAATGACATTGAAAGCAAACCAAGAATTTATATGGTTTTGCTTTTGTAAGTGTCGTGCTTTTTGTGGATATAATTATTTACGACTTTGATCTTTGGTTTGTTTATCCTGTGCTTAGCCAATAAAGCATTTCCTTGAAATATACTTTAGGTGAGGCAGCGATTAAACACTATGACACATTTTGTAGATTTAAAAGCCTGTTTGGAAGTCTTGGAGTTTATTAATCTCTTCTGTATGAATTTGAGGTTTTTCATCATTAACAGATGTCGCCTTTATTCTCTGTAGTTTTTTTTTTTTTAAATGTAAATTCTCCACGAGACGATGTTACAAAAACATATTAGACTGGAAATTGGTTTTACTAAACGTCAAGATAAATATAACTTGGGCAGATTGCATTGCTTGTTGGTTCGGCTATATGAGTCAAACAGTTATATAGTTAGGCTAGGAGAGCTAGGACTCAAAATTGTCTATCACCTGCTATTAGTCACAACTGGAGTAATGAATGGATGTGACATGGCTAATAAAATATCAGTTAAAAAGGCCTATTTTAGATGGGCATGCTAGAGAAACATAGTGACCGCAAATATTCATATATGATATTTGCAAAGTAAGGCAAAAAACAAAACAAAAAAACTAAAACTAAAATAAATAAAAGGTATCACCTTATGAATTATAGATTCATTTTATTCTGATTATAAATTTATAAACATATTTTAAATATAGACATCTCTTGTTCTTTTTCTTTTCTTTTTTCTTTTTTTTTTTTTGGTTTGGGTTTATTTGTTGTTTTGTTTTTGCTATTTACTAGTTTGTACTTCTGTCTCCTCAAAATGTAACAGTGAATCTACATTGTTCCAACTTATGTTATAAATATCAGTCTTAAAGTTATGTTTCACATTATATCAAATATTGTCAGGTAAATCTGTTGTTAAGGAATTCATTATTGTGATAAAGTTAAGGCTTAATTATTTACTCTAATGGACTGAAGCAGACATGTGAATAATTCAAAGTATGATCAATTCAAAGTCACTTAAACATTATGTTTAGGAATATATTTGCTGCAAATATTACAGTTAATATCTTTATTACATAAAGGATTTATCCAATCAATAGAAAAAATGATATTCTAGTAAAGGTAGGCCAAAAGTTGTTAGAGAAAATACAGCCAATCAAAAATATACTTTTTATAATATACTTTTAATCTATATTAAAAATGTATAAAATTTTATATTAAAATATTTTAAAAATTTTAAAATGGAGACTCTTATGCACTAATGGTGGAAATGTAAACAGGAATGACCACTTTGGAAGTCTGACATAGATACTAAAGATGAGAACATTGTGTACCCCATGACCCAGCAATTCTAATACTACACACACCTAACGAACATGTTTCTATATTTACAAAAAGACAAAAGAATTTTCAAAGCAGCACTCTTCATTATAGCAAGAAAATAGGTATTCTTCAAATACCCATTAACCATAGACTGTATAAATAAATTTTGGTGTAATCATTCAATGGAATACTCTACAGCAATGAGAATAAACATACAAGGAAGTGGATGAATATCTATAAAGAATAATATTGCGCAAAATTAGCCAGAGAAAAACGAAGAATATATAGAATATAATTTTACTTGTATAAAGTTCAAAGCTGGCAAAACTGGACTTCTGCTTTGAAGTACAGTGTAGTAAGTTATGTGAGGCCAGTAAAAGTGCTGACAGAACTAGAAACTCTGCAACAATTTCAAAAATCAGATTTTATTTTCTTTTCCGTTTTAGATGAGGCAACGCTTGGTTGACCTCACAGATTGCAAGGATCTTGTCAGCTTACAATCCCTTATTTTTTATTTCTTACGCCTACAGCACCTGGTCTTCCTAGGTGGTCTCCCATCCAAGTACTAACCAGGCCTGACCCCGCTTAGCTTCTGAGATCAGATGGGATCGGGCTTGTTCAAGGTGGCAGGCCACAGACACAAAAATCAGATTTTCAATGATAACCCGAAAGCTGTGGAATCGATGAGTACTAAACACACTGACAGACCAGAGAGGGGAAAACATTTCTGAAGTGAGCCGAGGACAGCATCTGTTTGTTCCTCTGAGGCATCTTCCTGTCTGATGGGGAGGCTGAGGCTCAGGGGTTTGTCCAGAAGCAGCAACACTCCACAGTCTTAGTGCTTACTCAGCACAGAAGTAGCAAAGCGAGTGAAATCAGGGACTTCACACACACACATCTGGTTTATTGTGCAGTACATTTTGAAAGAAACTAAAGTGCTAGACCAAAAGTCTCTGAAATTACAGTGAAATTGCCCCCGCATCAAAATTTTAATTTAAAAGAATAGAAAACCCTAGTGGAAAAATGTTAACGGGGAATCGACAATGAGGGGCTACAAGCATGTTTTTTCCATGCATACTTAGAGAATCCAGACTAACCACAGATGGAGTATAGAGGACGGAGAAACTGGAGGAAATTCTTGCTTTTTTTTTTTTTTGGCCGTTTATCGATTTGTTTCTCCGCCTTTTCAAAGATTAATTCTAAATTCATGATATCCCTAATTTTCTTCATTGTGAAACAAAATAAAATACTTAGTGTGTACGAGTATGTAGAGAAACTGGTATCCTATTGCATAATTAATACACTGATACAATTGTTATGGAAATAATTATATATACATTATGTATAACATGTATTATATACAATATATGCTCTATATGACATATATCGTGCATTATATATAACATATATCATATATGTGAATATAATTTTATCTTCCTTTTGTTCTCAAAACAAATTTGAGATTACTTTTTCAGTATTTTCAAGAACCGGAAATATTTTCCTACCCTTTGATCAATTTCTAGGAATCACATGGAAACATTACTAAAGTTTTTGAGAAATATATTTATAACTTTATAATAGATAAAAATGCTTAAATAACATATATTAGTTAATACAAAATTTTAATTCATGTACCATATTGGAACTTTGTAGAATATTAGTCATTAAGATGCCTATGATATAAGAATTCTTTTTCCACCATGACAGAATAACTGGTTTTCAACTTATCCTCCTACTGTAAAGCAACGAGCAAACTGAACAAAATATAGTAAATGACTGTCTATTGTCACCAGGCAATAGACAATGCAAAAATTTGATCTTTGTAAAAAGGAAAAAATATTAGGTGAGCCTCACATTCCTTCCATGTTTTGACTTGGAGCAGGGAAGTAATCCCACACAGAGTGGAGATCTCATTGAGAAGAGAGGGAAAGATTGAGTTTGGGGCTGAAGTATTGATGCAAGAATAGGGTGAGGTTTCATGTGAGGCAAAGCGTAGAACAGGGATCCCAGAAACTGTGCAGTGCTAGAGGACATGGTTGTTCAGTTATCCAGAGTGGACTAACCCTGCTGGATACTTCAATCAGTTGAAACCTCAGAAGGATCATGCTTTGGGAATAAGGACCAAGCTACAGAGTAAAGGCCACACCCTACTCTGAAACCAAAATAAATATTTCCTAACTAAGAATTAAAAAAACAAAAAGCCTGATGGAATCGAGAGGGTTCTATTATTTGCCTGTGAAAACTGAACTCAATATTATTTAAAGCAAAACACCATGCTCGAGGCTCCTTTCAGTGTAAGATCTATAATATCTAGCATAAAACAAAATAAAACAAAAAATTTTGGCCATGTGAAGAAGGAAGGAAATGTGGTCCAAAACCAAAAGAAAAAGTAGTCAACAGAAACAAAAACAGTGATGACTATGATGTTGACAATAAAATACTAAAATCAGCTCTTATAACAGGTTATTTATAATAACTATTTGATTGCTATCATAAATATGTTCAACAGTTTAAAGCAACTATAAGAAAATTGTCAACAGAGAATTGGAAGCTACCGAAAGAATCATATCAGAATTCTAGAACTGAAAAATACAAAATCTGAACTTTAAGTACATTACTGAGTGGGATTAAGAGCAGGATGAAACTGCAGAAGAAAGGGTGAATGAACACGACAAGATCAACAGAAATTACCCAATCTGAACAACAACAACAACAACACAAAAATGTTTCAAACAAATGCAGTCTCAATTACATGTGAAGTAATGTCAAAAGGTCTAGTATATAAAAATAGAGTCTCAGGAAAAGGGGAGGAAGAGGCGGGGCAATAAAATGTCCAAATAAATAATGGCCCCAAACTTCCTAAATTTGCTGAAAATAACACAACACAAATGATATGGATACAAAAGAAATCACTTCTAGTCATATCATAGTTACACTGCTGAAAAAACAAAAATAAAGAAAAAATATTGAGAGCAGCCATAGAAAAAGTACACATTACGTATAGGAGAACCACGGTACACATTATGGATGACTTTTTAAATCAGAAACAATGGCAGCTAGAAAACAAGGGAACGATATCTTAAAGGTTTTAAAATCCAACAAAACTTGAGGTTTAAATAACGTTTTTCAATTTGAGAGAATTCTTGCAGAATTGTACTACGAGAAAAGTTAAAGTAAGTTCCTCCAGCTGAAGAGAAGTGATACCAGACAGAGACTCATATCACCAGGAAAGAATTAAGAGCACTGGAGATCCTAAGTATAAATATATTGGTAAACATGAAAACTTATATTTAATATGTTTATTGTTTTCTTTAATGGAAAACTGACTATTTAGAGTGGAAATAATAATACCGTCTGTGGATTATATGACAACAGTAGCACAAAGAAAGGTAGGTAGATAGGATCATGCTATCTTTTTAAGATTCTTACATTTTACCTGAAGTAATACAACAATAATTAGAAGTAGAGTGTGAAAAATTAAGGATGTAAATTGTGATCCTTAGAACTACCATTTAAAAATGATATAAAGATGCATAAAATTAATAAGACAACAGAAGAAATGAAATAAAATATATGCTATCTATAAAACTCTTAATATAAAGACGTATTTTGAAGTAAAAACATGGGAAAATACATAACATGCAAATAGTAATCAGAAATAGAAGGCCAATGTAGCTTTATTAAATCAGACAAAGTAAACTTGAAGACTAGGATTATTACATGAAAAGGAGAAATATTTCATAATGATAAAAGGTCCGGTATATCAGAGGATGTAGCTATTCTACATATGGATGCACCTGAATAACAGAGGTTAAAATACACTAAACAAAAATCAACAGAACTAAAAGGAGAATACATAAATGCCTGATCATAGTTTTTAACAACTACTCTCAGTAATTGACAGTCAAAACAAACAAACAAAAAACAAAGCTAAGTATATTAAAAACTCGAAAATGCCATCTATCAAATCGATCTATTTATATTTGTAGAATACAATTTTCAACATCTGCAGAACACACACTTCTCCAGTACTTACGTAACACTCACCAAAATAGACAATATGCTGGGCCTTAAAGGAAGTTTAACAGGTTACAAAAGAATGACATTTGACAAAGCAGTTTCTCTGACCACAATATGTAAAGTTGAATTAAGTTTAGAAAAAAAGGATACCTGGAAACTCACCAAATATTAGGGAATTAAGTAATATATCTAAGTAACTCATGGATCAAAGAAGAATTCCCAGGGCAAATTTAAAAACGCTTTGATCTAAATCAAAATAAAAACACAACGTAATAAAATTTATGGGATTCAACTAGAGCAGTGTTTGGAAACATAAACAAGTTTAAATGCTTATTAGAAAAGAAGAAACCCTTAAAATGAGTGACCTAAGTTTTCGCATTAAGAAGCTAGAAAAAGAAGAGCACATTAAAACCAAAGTTGAAGAAAGGAAATAATAAACACAAGACAGAAAAGCAATGAAATAGAAAACGACAAAAAGGTAAAAAGGCTAGAAATTATTTCAAAAGATTAATTAAGGTGATAATCTCTAGCTGATCAAGAAAAAGTATAAATTACCAATGTTGGATTTGAAAGAGAAGGTAATAGTATATATTCCAAAGTTATTAAGAGAAAGGTAAATGAATATTATGAAAAATGAACAATTTTTAGATCATTAAATTTTACAGTTTAGATGAAATGGAGAATTTCCTTTAAATCAGTTTGTCAAAACTGACACAAAAATAAAAGATGCGAGCAGTCTTATATCTGGTAAATTACATTTGTAATTCAAAACCTTCCCATATATAAAACTCCAGGCCAATGTGGCTTCACTAATGAATACAAGCATATATTTAGGGAGGAAAAATTTTAATTTTATACAAACTTCATAAAATATAAGAGGACTGAGCACTTCACAACCAACTTAGTAAAGTCATCATGATTCCAAAATTAGACATTAGAAGAAAATACATTCCATTATCCCTCATGAACAGAGATGAGAGACCTTAACAAAATATTGGCAAAACAATTCTGTTATATATAAAAAGGATAATTTATTATGAACATTTGGAGTTTATCCCAGGAATACAAGATCGATTTAACATTCAAGAATTAGGAGGGAGATAGATGGGGTAAAAGGGATCAAATACATGGTGACATTAAAGAATTAAAAAAAAATTGAACTTAAAAAAATAAAAATAAAAATTTGATAAATCTCAAAATAAATAAATAAATAAAAGAATTAATCATATATTGTATCACATTAGCAGGAGAAATTATGTGACCCACTCAACAGCTACAGAATAAGCATTTGAAAAATTTAACACTCATTCATGATAAAAACTCTATAGCAAACAATGTTCTTTTTTTTCTTTACTTTTTAAAAATTAAGTTTATTGGGGTAACATTGGTTAAGACAATTATATAATTTTCAGGTGTACATTATAATTTGACATCTGTATATTCTGTTGTGTGTTTACCACCCAAAGTCCAGTTTCCTTCAGCTACCATATATTTGATTCCCTTTACCCACTTCACCCTTTCCCTAAACCTTATATTTGACCCCTTTATTCTACCTCCCTATATTCTACCTTCTCCATCATCCCCCACACCCTATCCTCTGATAACCACTAGTCTATAGTCTATGTCCATGAGTCTCTGTTTGTTTGTCCTGTTCATTTGTTGCTTTCAGGTTTATATCCCACATATAAGTGATATCATGTGATTTTCAACTTATTCTGTCTGGCTTATTTCACTTAGCATGATTATCTCAAGGACCATCCATGTTGTCGCAAATGGCAGTATTTCATCTCTTCTTATGGCTGAGTAATATTCCATTGTATATATATACCATAGCTTCTTTATCCAATCATCTGTTATAGGACACTTCGGTTGCTTCCATGTCCTGGCCACTGTGAATAGTGCTGCTATGAACATCAGTGTGCAAATATCTTTTTGGATATGGGTTTTCAAGTCTTTGGGGTAAATACCCAGTAGAAGGATTGCTGGATCATATGGTAGATCAATTCTTAGTTTTTTGAGGAACTTCCATACTGTTTTCCATAGTGGCTGTACCAATGTGCAGTCCCACCAGCAGTGTATGAGAGGGTTCCTTTTTCTCCACATCCTCTCCAACATTTGTTATTACTTGTCCTGTTGATTATAGCTATTGTAACAGGTGTGAGATGGTATCTCATTATGGTTTTGATTTACAAATATCATTCTTAATGGTAGAATTCTGAATACTTGCCAGCTAAGATCAGCAACAAGCAGTGTCAGATTTCTATTTAACGTCATATTGGAGGTCCTAGTCAATCCAAAAAAGACAAGAAAAACAAAAAATTCATAACAAGTCAAAGGAATAATTGAAACTGTGTTTATTCATGGAAGATATATGTATGTAGGAAATCTTGACAAATCTAACAACTACTAGAATATAAGTGAATATAAGAAGGTCATAGGACTCAAGGCTAATTTTACACAATCAATTTCTATATACATTCAGAAACAATTAGAAAAGTCATTTTATATATATATATATACATATATGTATATATATATACGTGTATATATATATATACGTATATATATACATATATATGTGTGTATATATATATGTTTACATATATATATATATTATTTATTAAAGCGTCCCCAAATAGAAAATACTCCAGGAGATTTAATAAAATATGTGCAAGACTTCAACAATGAAAATGATAAAATTTTGCTTAGAGAATTTAAAGATCTTTCATCCATCTGTATGGGTTCAGTAACTCAGTTTTATTAAGATGTCTGTTCTCCCAAAATTGATCTATAAATTTAATGCAATCCCAATCAAAATCCCAGCAGACTTTATTTGTAAGGGGGGAGGGTGTTGAAATTAAGAAGCTAACACTAAAATTATATGGAAATGCACAGAAGTTACAGCAATGCTATTCTAATGCATACAGGTCAGTAGTGGCATAAGCAAAGACAAACAGGTCAATGGATGAAAATAGTGTTCAGAAATATACCTGCATTTAATGGTCAGTTGATTTTTGATATAGGCACCAAGGCAATCACTGAGGAAATTCTTCGTAATAAATGTTTCTTGGACTGAATAAATCCATGTAATAAAATGAGCAGCAGCTCTTACTCATTAGATGAACTGCATTCCAGTTTGCAAGTGCTGAATTCCAAAGAGCTAAAATATAAACCTTCTAAAAACAAACAAAGTAGACTGTTATCATGAACCTGTGCAGGAAATGACATCTAATATATGATTTTTAAAAAAGCACAAATCATTAAAAGAAAAATTGGTAACTGGAGTTTATAAATATGTAAAACTTCTCTTTGAAAGATACCCTTAGGAAAACAAAATGGCAAGCCGCAGAAGAGGAGAAATCATTCCAATAAAATGTGTTTCAGTAAAAATATATTTGATAAAAGTGTATCCAGAATATAAACACTGCTATCGCACAATAAGAAAATGATAAACTTCCCAATTAAAAATGAGAAAAATATTGGAACAGATCGTCTCACATGAACAGGTAACAAATAGGTGAGAAACATATGGAAAATGCTTAAAATTACAAATCATCAGGAAAAGGCAAATTAAAGCCACGATTGTCACTACACCTGAACTAAATCTCTAATACGAATAAGAAGACTAACACCACCAAATGTTTGCGAGAATGTGAAGCAACTGGAATTCTCAGACTTTGCTGGCGGGAGTGTGAAGCGGCCTTCTATGTGGTCATAGAGGGAGCCAGGATCCTCCCTCGGGCAGCTCTGGACTCGGTGTCTTCCTCATTCAGCTAGTGGGGAGGGAAGGAGGACACGGATGATAGTAAAGGAGGATGTTACAGACCGGGTCTGGGATTAGTGCACAAGGCCTCTATCTGCATGTCACTCATGCGGCTGCACCTAATTACAAGGAAAGCTTGGAATTCCTGTGTGTCTAGGTGCGTGCACAGAGCAAGGGGCAAAGGGTTTGGTGAATGTCTAGCCTTATTCGCACTGCTGTTTAGTCATGGACAAATACGGGAGGCGATTTGTATAATGAGGGGAACACGAGTTTGAGAGTTTGTTAGTTCTAGTAATAAAAGCTTGTTACTTTGGACAATAAATTTAAAATATAGTGGGTTAAGAGCATGGGTTTAAAATTAAATGGATTCATTCAAATCCCAATTTCTTAACCTAGCCGAGTTCCTAATTAAACCATTTCATGCAGTGGACATTAAAATAGGCAGCTATTGATACATTTACTAGATCTTAGAGGTTGAGTTTTTACTTTTGTTAAATAGAAACCATGATACCTGCTCTTATACGCTCTATTATTATCCTGAAGATCAAATGAGATACTGTCTCTGAACTATGTTATAAAAAATAAATTATTTTCCTTTTCAACTGACAAAGGAATATTGATCTATATGATGTTTTCATAGAACATAAAACAGTCTTTGAATGAGTATCATTTACTGTTTTTTTTTTTTGTAGTCCAGAGATAGACTATCCATCTAAAACTTAAACATAGTTTTTTTTTTTTTTTAAATGAGAAAATTCCCACTCCCGTGAGGTGTTCATAAAAACATTTAAATGAAGATTGAGGCTATGCCTGGATTCTGATTCTTTGTTCTTTTTTCTCAGCTTTTCCGCCTAAGATCAAAGTCTCCTCTATCAAAGTAACTTTATATCTCCCTTAGTGTCAGGTTAAAAAATGTATCTGTGCATGTCTCCTCTGAAAGCTATTTCCATTCCACAGAAAGGAGCTGACTAATCTCCAGAAATCCCATACAGAGCAAGGATGCTCTGACGAGTAGTCAGATATCACGGCTTTAGCACTCTAAATGACAAATTAACATTCTGATAACTTCAGTTCCCTCTTGCTTGTACAGATGTTTTAAAAATAGAGAGCATTATTAATCAAAACTTAAACACGAGACCCCTAATTGCAATTGTTGTCATGATATCTGAATAAAGAGATCCTTTTTATCCTGAAGAATTCCTTAATTTACAGATGTTTTCTTTCAGAAAATTAGATACTAGCTATTGTTTAAATTGCTTCTTCCTCTCCCCGCCCCTCGCCAAATATTCTGGAATTTAATTGGTGATATGCTCATACCCTTCTAATTCTTATGTTTGATTGTAATTGGATGTCTTAAGTTATAGTTATTGGTTGTTGTGGCTTTCAACCCTAAAGACAGGCCATATCCAATATGCCCTTTAATAACTGTCTATGACTCAGTTTTCAATACATTTGACACAGTTTTGCCAGACACGTGTATTTTCAGAATGTCTTTCTATTTAGCGTTAATGCTGATAATCTTATTTCCTTAAAGCAGTTCCTTTGCCTTCGCACTGTGAAACTTGTCAAACAAATTCATATTACGTGTGTTAAGTCATATCGATCTCGAAGTTGTTCGTGTTTACACTGACGCTGTTGCTCGGCTTCTGTGTCCAAGTTCGTGAAGTTTTCCATGTTAATCTGACTGCATATGGCAGCCTTTACGCTTCATTCATAATGGTGCTGTTTTCTGGATCTTCTCAAGTTTTAAATACTCTTCTTAAGTTACAGTGATAAGAACTATACATGATGTTCTAGGATAGGAAACATTTTCTGGTATTTTTGTAGTAAGCCTCTCATTCTCTAGTTCTTATCAACTGTTCCTTCACTGAGATCTATGTTCCCGAGCAACAGTCTAAAGTTAATTTTCAGACCCCATCCCAGCCCTTTCTAATTAATTTGGAGCCCTGGATTCTTTAGGTAGGTCACCTTTTCAGTATTTCATTTTCCTTTAATATCCAAGTAGCAATAATCTTGAGTCCTGATTCGATACAATGGCAAGAAATCTAGGTCTCTCCCCAAGAATTTCTGAGACTCTTTAGTGAGCATTCATGAATTCCATAGAAATATTCTGGTTGTTGCTCGTCACTCTAGACCTGGTGTCTTTCCCGCTGCCCGTAATTATATAGCTGCATTAATCCTGTCTTAGCTCCTTGCTTTCCAGTTTGACTCAAAATATACACTCTACATTAGTCCATAAAGCACAAGATTTCAAGTTTGCAAACTTGACTAATAGCTCAGCAAAACTATGATGCAAAAATGAAACCCTAAAAGTGAATATCAGATGCCACCATTTCTTAAGTCTATTAGTAATATCCACTTCACTGAGAGTTCTCATTGATCTTTGCTCCATGAACCTAAACAATGCCATGAGAAGGAGGTATTCTGGCAAAGGGGTAAAGAAAAAACTGGACCACAAAACATTCTATCCTGACTCTATCATCTTTTCTAGGATATTCAGCATAGTATCTGAACATAACGACGCTCAACAAACAGAAATTGCTTTTTGCAGGCTGAGCAGTGTGATTATGTACTTTGTACTACTCAGCTAACTATTGTGAGACCCTTGATATTAACCTGTGGATAGAAGCAGAAGCATAACATGAGTTCAGGCGTTATTATTGGTTCCTACCATTATGACCATGATTAGTTTTGTATTCCTGGAGACTATTACACTCCTCTAAATAACAGTTCTTTTTTTACAGGACCCTTATTTCTGGAGACAGTGCATAAAAGAAGCCAAAAATTAAATTTACATCATAATCTCTGCTCATACCAAAGATAATCTTTTATGTAATTAAATAAAATATTGCATTATTTATTTGTTGAGCATATCATCCATGTGCCAGTCGCTATTCCAATGCTGGAAATAGAATGATGATCAAAGATGCACATAGTCTCTTCCCTAATGAAGCTAGTGAGTTTCCATTATAGGGGAAATTGTACACTATTCATTGATGAATAGCACAAATTAAGATATGATACATCACAAGGAGAAGTAATAGATGCTATGAAAGCAAATAATGCAGGATTGGACCAACTCAAAAAGGTCAGGAAAGGCTTTGATCTTAGTACAAAGCACTTCCATGTGATTGACTCCTCTAGCTCACAGCTGCCTTCACACAAACTAACACACACATAGTGCATATATATGCCTAACAGTATCATTCATGTCTCAGAACAGAGTTCACCACAAAGACAAATTCTACCTTTGACTCTTGAAGCCATTAAATGATCAGAAATATTGAGTATTAAAGTTCTGAGGAAGCAGTGGCAAGGGGTCAATAAATTATTTTCCTTTTCCCTCCATGTTTTGGAAGGAACTGATTGGTAAGCACAGAAATCAGACACATGGAGCTCCAAATAACAGCTTCATTACTGATGAAAATCTTGATTGGATGGTATGACATACTCAATGACAGATGGAGCTTCCAGTATTTCACTATGGAATTAAACTCAGCCACCCAGTTGGATAAAGCTGGACAAGTGCAGTCTTCTGCATAAGACAGAGAACACTGTTAGAGGCTTACCTCAAGGTAGGATGCAGAAAAGGATGCGCAGTTTCTTCTAATTTAAAACAGAGTGAGATGCTCAAGTGTGTGAGGAGGGTGGGGGAAGACAGGAATGATACTCTAGTAGGATTCTCTTAGAAGTGAGCCCTGAGGGATGGAAACCTCCCATCTCAACCATGTTCTTTTTGTGCCCTTAACACATTCAGCTTTAACAAAAACCTTAAGGCTCACCAGAGCTAAATCAATGCGATAGCCATTAGCCACATATGGCTATTTAAGTTCAAATTAAAATCAAATAAAAATTCAGTTCCTCAGTAACACTAGGCACATTTTAAGTGCTGCCCCCAGCCAGCTGCATCTAGTGCACACACTCTAGTATAGAACAGATTAGAACACATTTGTCTCATCACAGGACTATCTATCAGGCAACACTACTCTGGAAGGCATTGAACTAGGTTAGGATGAACCTTGCTGTACCCCAAACCAAAAATCATCCACCCAGTTTTTGGTTTTTCATCCCAAATGATGCCTAGCCACATGTCCAATATGTTTCATCAGAAGTTATACAGTTATAATATATGGCTACTTAAAGATGTTCTGATAATACTTAAATATTTTTTTTTAATGTTATACAACCACCGACAAAGGAGAAGTTATATATAAAGATAAACCCAAAGAAATGAAACTTCCGAATTTCCCTCCCCTCGGTTTCTCATTCTGTTTAGTCTCGGCTGGGGGTGGGGTCCCTTCAGAAGCTTTGGCAGAGGTGGGTTCCTTAGTGCTGGTAATAGTCTGTCTAGCAAAGACTGTATGTTCTGCCTGACGACGTTTTTCTGGTCCCCCCTTCACATTTTTTTCAGGCCGTAAGTACCTTTTATCTCTTCAGGGACAGGAGAAGTATTTTCTTCTTCTTCTTCATGTTTTCTAAAGGAGAATGATCTTCCTCTCGTGGCCATTCCCTGCTGTTCCCTCACACTTTGGAGGAAGGCTCAGGTGAAGATTAAATGGTGTAAATACTTCCAAAATGGCCCCTTTTGTTCTCTGTTTCATGTAGCACAGGTATGGTTTGCCGCATCTGAGCATCTTTCTTTTTGAGTTTGGTTCTGGCGTTTGGTTTTCCAGCACACTCTTCTGAATTTTTTATTAGAGGGACTTCTACAGTGAGAGATATAAAGTCATCCATTTCTGGATATACTAAAAGCAACTAATAGTCAGAGGGATTTTATTTACCTTCACCTCCCTGAATGGGATAACATTATCACAGAGGTGTTTTGTCATCTGATTAGACAGATGTCACCCGAACCCCGATGAGCTCTGTCATGATCCTCCTTGGATCTTCTTTTGTATGTCTCCTCTAGATTATTCCTTCTTTGGGGGGTCATAGTTCACAATGCTGTGTCATGTTCCCTTAGGGCAGTGGCGTGCTGGCAAACTGGCTCTTTAGAAAACAAATAAAACAAAACAAAACATAAAGTCCTGCTTCTTTGCATTCGCCCATTTCCCAGGTGTAAATACTACCACCACGGCTGATTTCGTGCTGCTAATGGGATGTCTCTAAATGCAGATTTGGGAGAGCAGTGGCTCACGGGGGCTGGATCAGCTGCCTCGGGGAAATGGGACACCAGCCTCCTGTCATCTGTTTTTATGGAGCCACACTGAAACTAACCCAGTAACATTCTGAGATTTTGACCTCGATCTTTGTGTCTTTGTTGCTCAGCTACAACCCCAGTTTCTGAAATCTCTTTCTAGAGCCATGTAGATTTTCAAGGTGTAGTTTTCCCATTGCCCACAATATGAACTCTGCAAGAGCATGTATCTTGATAGCTTCCTAGATTCCTTCTCCTTTCGAAGTCATTCTAGTCTTCTCTTAGCTCTTGGCCTGCTTTTGGCTTCGATGTTTCGGGCCTCTATCAGCCTCTTTAATGTGGAAATAACTAAAGAAGGATTATAATGAGATAGTATTTTTAGGCACAGGCCTTGAATATAATAAATCCTTAAAAATGCAAACTTTTCTGGTTAGATTTTTTTTTTAAAATAATTATTTTATTCTGCACTTTTACCATTTTAGGGGACAATATCTAGTATCTCTTACAATCTTTCCTTTCAAAGAAAGCAGCCTGTCAGATTTAGTCTGTTTTTTGTTTGTTTGTTTGTTTGTTTGTTTTTAAGAACCCTAAATTCTAAGAGTTCTCTTTGGAGGACCATAATCATCAGTTCGCCGAGTCTCCAATTGTCTCTTTTCCTTTGATATATTGGAAAAAAAATGTGTTTTTATTTGCTTTGACATTCCTTGAAAGGTAATATTACAAGTTGTTTTGGAGAAAACATTTTATTCCTAGATAACACTTGATCTATAGGCTATTTCTGAAGGTTTCCCTGTCATCCTCACTCTGCCTGTCTTTCCATGTTTTGAAAGATGATTTTAACAGATTACTTACCAGACAGTACCAGACAGATTATGGCATTTGACTGGTACTATTTACTGCTTGTACATGAAACCACTTAAAAGAGCAAAATTTCAAAGCTGTATTATCTCAACATTGATAGAGCTGGTTGAACTTTAAACAAGTAAAAGTATGTACATTTCTCTTACAACAATATCGTTTCCCTTTATTAGCCATGTCTATAGTTTTGATCCACATCATGCATTATTCCTGGGCTTATAGTAAGGGATTTGGTAAGCAAGCTCTAGAACTCTTATAGCCTATTGACTTTCTCTGTTTTAGTTTAAAATGATTTCTCAACTAAAACCTACATACTGCTGCCAGAGGTTTTCTTCTCTAATATTTAACTATTTCTTTTGTTTCCTCGCTCTCATGAGTGTACTAAAGGTAATGCTATTGTGATGATTATGGCTTTGGGATTCACTCTGTCATCTTTCACTACTTTCTATGCACTAGACCACAAAATAGAATAGATGTTCCCTTCTTGAGCAGTTTTAACTACTCGTTTTAAGAAATAGTTCCCAATTCTCTTTAAACTTTCCTGTGCTACATCATATGCCTATCAGCTTTTGTTCGGGTAGTTAAAACCACTGAGCTCATTGTGTTTTTGTCTGAAATGTGGTTTAACAGTTTTATCTCAGATTCAGCAGAATTAGTCTTCTATTTTTCCCAAAGCTAATGAAATCAAATCATCAGGAGCTTAGAGTCCCCAAGGAATTTCGGTATGCAAAATGTTTAAAAACTACTAGTTTAATGTATAAATATGGTTCATTTAATAACAATTATTGAATAACTATAACAGTCAATAACATTGTAATTTCTTACTGTATAAAAGGAAATATGATTGTGTAAAGAGTCAAAAAAGTAGATTCTTGTAACAACATACAGTAAATAACTCTACATAACAAGCCATCATACATAAATAATATGATAATTCCAAGAGGGATCAGTATTCTTCCTGGTGACTGTACGAGGAGGCTTTGTAGGGTTGGTGGTGTTCCAGCAGATAGCAACCTGATGATAGGTGCCTCTGGAGAGGAAATTTGCAGAGGCCACAAAATAAGAGCCATTTTGGAAATGGCTAGATAAATCCATGTAGAAAACTAGTAAAGAAGAAGACTGGAAAGGGGCAGATCATCAAAAGTTCTGAATGTCAGCCTGAGGAGTATTTTTATCTTGTATTATATGATGATGAAAATAACATCCCTATAAACTCCCATTTCTGATATGACTTTTGCCCTGAAGCTATTTCTGATACATCTCATCCAGAACTACATTTTTACTGGACTCCTGTTGTCTGTCTTCCCCGAAGTGCTTACAGCTTATAATCACCATGTTCTTCTGATTATCCTTTTGTTGTTATCTATTTCTGATGACAGTTGTGCCAAAGCTCTTATTATCAAATCATTCATTTTACCTACTTCATTTTGTAGGTATCTAGCATTGGTATAGATAAATGTATGCAATGTGCCTTGGACTAATTGAGCCTCATGAAATCTTTAACTATAGGAGACTGGTATGGAGATGGCCAGCTGTCCATCAGAGATCCTGGCTCCTTTCCGAGGTGTAGAGTTATGCCTGCTCAGGCCCACTTGCACCCAGGAGGATCATGTGACACTTCCAAGCCTATCCCACAAAGGGCTCTTAATTCATCCTCATTCTCTCTCTCCTCTAATCTCATTGCTGGACATCTATATTCAGGGTGACTAACCACTTGGCTGCAAGATGGTGGAGTCTCTCTTAGCCTGGGTTTCTGAACAACTCCATAAAACAGAACTCCTTCCTTGCCCCCTCAGTCAAAATCAGTGGGTTATTAATCAGTGGGTTATTAACTTAAGTGATTGAAATTTCATGGTTAATTATTACAAAACCTAGTATTACCAAAACTTATACAAGAACCCCAATATTTTTTGAACAAATGAATCAAGAGAAAGGACTTTCAGTGAATATACACACAGGTTTTGTACTCATTTAGGTCTGTGTAATCTCTTTGTATTTTTTAGGTGAGGGAAACTCTTATCTATGAGCATAAAACACATAGATACACTGGTTTTCAAGAGCAGAAAAAATGCAGATTGGTAGCAATCCGGAGGATAACTCATGACGGTGTGCTTTTGATTTCAATGCTACTTCAGACTTCTCTTGTTCGTGGTTAAAGGAAAAACTTAAATGCAAATGAAATGACATTGCTCGACAGTTTTATTTTAATTTTACTTCTTCATAAAGCTGTTGACTTAGGAAATCAAGTCACCAAATATTAAGTTTACATTATCCCTAATGGGATAGAGGGATCTGGATTTTATAGGCTGCATAGGATTCAGTAGTAGAACAAGGACTCAGAATACTTAGAATCTGTATTTCCAGGTTCCCACTCATGTAAAGTTTTCACCATTCCATTTTGGCTTCAAGAAAAACAAAGTAGAAGGGTTTTCCTTCCAAAACATTAACATCTACTTTTTGTATTGGGTTCCAAATTTCTTTTAAAGCAATGGCCCAGTGCAGTTTTGTTTTCTTCAGTTGAAAGTCAAAGAAAAGGTGAGTTTGTGATCTGAAGAGAAATAAGACACAGTGCTTCTGATTTAGCGATTCACATCTCTGCTTCGGAGCAACAGGTACCCAGGGAAATGATGGACTGATGCAGAATCAAAGTGACCAGTGTGTGGAGTTGATGTAGAGGTCTTTCGAGTTGGGCTGCTATGTGATGATTCCAAGGCACTGATGATATTGGGTATCTAAAATGGGAGCATAAAGAATACTCAGATGTTGGAAATGTATTTTGGGGAAAAAAAGAATGTTTCAGAAAGAGATATTTTGATTTAGTGTTTAAGAAGAGCTTTCTAGCACTCAAAGCTATCAAGGGGTAGAACATCTGATTTTCTTCCTAAAGGAATGACCTACTGAGCTCAGTATCACTGACCATGACAGCTTGGTCATGGTATGAGGTAGGTGATTCAAATGGCAGGTGGAGAATTGGTCTCGGTGACATTTTTTCCACTACAGTCTTTGCAGTCCCCTTCAAATAGCTTGGGATTCTGAGACAGGCATGGAAAGTTTCTCATTTAATGCCATAAACTACTGATTGCTGATGACACATTAATCAGTCAGATTTTCTTCTCCTTTTTCATAATGTTTCATTTTCCCTTTAATAATCCAGGCTTTCTCAAAGAATTCAAGAATTCCTAAAAAAATTAAATAGACACAAAATAGACTCTAGCTAGTTTAAAGAGAAAAGGAAATTATCTCAAAACATAAGGTAGGGCCAAGTTTTCTATCAAGCACAGTAGGCAAAGTGCCAATGACCTACAAAGTTTTAGGGGCCCATGAACATGTTTTAATGTCTTTTAAAATCTGAAATAAAGAATTAGGTTGAAACAATTTATTATATAATATTATTATACCTAGTTTTATACCGATGTAGCCACAAACTATGATTACATACACATATACATATATAAGGGTGTATGTCTCTGTGTGTGTATGTGTGCGTGTGTGTGTGTGTGTGTGTGATGGAGAAAGGAGAGAAAGTGATGAAGGGAAAAGTGTATAGAATCCATTAAAGTCTTAATGAACAGAGGCTCAGGCTTGGAGGCCACCTGCTCTGGAGCTCCAACATGAACCAAATACACATGAGCTCCAGGACAAACCCCCAGTTACCGCCACTGGCACAGCCCCACAACCCACACTGCTTGCCATGTGCCTGATGGTAGAGACTCTGCCCTGAATGCCTCTGATGTTGGCTTTCTGAATGGACTGTCAGATGGATTCTGCGAAGCATGGGCTTCTGAACTGGAGCCTTGTACAATGGTATCTTATCTGAAAATCCTAGGTCACACGCTTGCGCCCTAGTATTCTCACCATACGTAGGGATAATTTAAACTCTTAACATGTAATGAAGATTGAGAAATAGATTTCTTGCACCCATCTTGATGATGTGTAAATTTTCAAGTGGAACGTTCCAAAGGTTCTGAATAGCTAAAAATCCACCACATGAATCTACTGCCCAGGCATTGATATATTAGCATCTAGACTACCTGGTACACAAACGTTTTGTTTTTGTTAAATAGTTAAAATATAAGCTATAATTGCAGTTAGTGAACACCTATTATGTGATAGGTACTGTTAATACTATTTGAATTATCTAATTTGATTTTTAATTAAAAATAGCATTTTGAGATAGGTAATATTGTTACTGCCTTTTCATTTTATAAATGAGGAAACTGAAGCTTAAGGAGGCTAAGTAACTTGTTCATGGAGATATAGTTAAGTATTAGTGAAGATGGAATTTTACGCTTAGTCTAACCTGCTACACTACACCTGTTACGTATGAGATATACAACTCTAAATCCTGCTTTTTACATTTAACACTTTGGGATAAGCCTTTTTAAACTTGAACTTTAAACTCTTCTTTTTTAATGGTGACATAATATTCCATCAAATTACTTTAACAATATTTTCAAACATTTCTCAATTGTATTGAGGCTGTTTCTACATTTTCTATTTTAAGTCATATTGTAGTAATTCTTTGTATATAGAACTTTGTTCTATTTTAAGCATTACTTCCCTAGAATAGCAAGTCAGAATTGGCATTACTAGATCAAAGGGTATGAAAATATATTTTTTTGAGAAGCCAGAATCACACTTTTATTTACTTTAATGATGAAGAAATAAGCTTATTAATCCATCTTTACATTCAGTACATTTCTTGCATTCCTCCTCCGTACTGGGGACGGTACCTGTGATGCCAGGATGAATATTTGACAGTCATTTACCTAAAGGGTATTATGGTTAGTGGGTGTTAAAGTACAGTGTGCCTGTAATGCACAGCTTGTGTAAATTACATATGGTGAGAATGCTTCCTGGAGTTTCTGGGACAGGTTAGGAATACTTTTAGAGCTCTCAGGGGTTGTCGGAAGGTGGCACTGAAGGCACTATTAAAATGACATCGAGCACGAACGTTTTTTCTTCTTTGCCAGTCTGTTCTGTGAAATATTGTTGATCATTGTTTTAAAGGCTATTTCCTTGATTACTAATGAGGTTGAACATTTTTCCATATGTTTGTGAGTTGTTTCTTCATTGTGGAATATCCTTTGATATTTTGGTACTTAGTATTTATGTAAAATAGATTTTGGTGTACTGCATTTGTTGCAAATAATTTCATATCTGCTTTGCTTTAAAATTTTTTTTTAACTTGGGAAAGTTTTTTGTTTTTTTTTAACATAGTCCAATCTGCCAGGCATTTTTAAAAAATTTCTTTTAGAACTTATAAACTTCAGAAGTATACTTGACCTATCCAAAAAGACATATAAATAACAATTTACATTTTTCTTTACATTTTTCTGGAATTTTTATCTATGACTAATGGGCCATATTTGACTTTTTTTTCCAAAAAGCTGGCAATTATCTCGTTATTTATTAAATAATTCCTTTCTAATTAATTTGTGGCACTCATTTTATTATACACTAAATTTAGTTTTTTTTAATATGCATCCATACAGTCCTATGTCCATTTGTATCAATTTCTATCATAATGAAAATAGCTATAATTTTTTTCCCATCATACATTCTGAGGGCAGGAATTGTGTTGTCCCTTTAATAACTAGCATAGTGTTTGGCATATGACAAACATGAAGTATTTGATGAATGGCTGCATAAAATGGGTTGTTTCTGACGTACCTATATTTTCCCACTGATCTGTACATCAGTTCGTAAGCCAGTTCTTCACTGTGTTATATGCTGCGTCACAACAATATATTTTAGCATCAGATCGAGCAAAATCTCTTGTTAATATTCATGTTCAGAATTTTCTTTATGACCCACAACTCCTTCAAATGAATTTTAGAAAGCTTTAACAAGCTTTAAAATTACTCCCATTAGAATTTTGATTGGAATTCTTCTGAATATATAAATTAATTTGGGAAGAAGTAATATTTATATTGTAAATATTTTTTCAATCATGTATGTGTTATACTTTCTTATTTCTCCTTATAATTTTTAATAATTTTCTATACGGAGTTATTCATAAGCAGCTTGTTGATTTTGTTGTTACATCCATAGTCATTCCGGTTATTATTGATGCTAATGGGAGTTACATTCATTTGTCTTGAAAATTTTACTGTCTGTTTATTTCTATTACATGGGAAAAGTATTGTTACAAATTTGCCTTGCATCCTGAGACTTTCCTCAAATTTTATTAAGTCTCACAAATTTTAATAGTTTTTTGTTGGCATGAAGATCATGTTGGGAATAATTTCGCTGTCAGCTAAATTCCACTTTGCCTTTACAATAAGGGATGGGAATTGGGAAACAATGCAATATTTTAACAAGCTGCTTTTGGAGATAGGATAAAACTTTCACATTTGTTTTAGATAGTTAATTATAATAGATTCTAGTAACTATATGTATATTATCTGTGAAGCAGGCTTTAACTGCTGAATCTTGTAAGGGACATGTATTTTTCACAACCCATGAGGATCTCCACACAGCACAGCTCCTGCCTTTGACATAATACAACACCAAAATCTCTCACTGATGAGACGTCTTAACCCAGAATCACCCAGGTTGTCTGGGACCAACAATAAGGAATCTCAAGCCCAGCTTTCTTTCATGGGCCACATGGAAAGGGTAAATGGCCAGTTTTGACTTTAGGGATAGTCCCATCAGACCAGGACTCTGGGATAGAAGGAGAGATAGAACGTGGGTGATGAAAGTTCCATTCGGGGCCACAAGGGAATGGATATAGGAACTGAAGAAGGCACCAACCTCTACAGTATAAGACGGAGTCCAGCAGAGTGTATTCCAATTTTTTTTTAATATTCTATATTTTCACCCTAATCAATAATGTTCGATTAAGTTTAATATTCTGAAGTGGTTTAAAATAGAATTTTGTATTTTCTACTTAAAGAAAACATTGATGTCCTAATTAAGACAAATATGCCAGTTGCTCATTTATTGTGAAGGTAATGGTAAGTGTTAAATAAGACTTTTTGTTTGCATTAACTCTGTGGAATATTTATTTAAGGTGACCGTACACTTTGGCGAGTTTGGGTCAGTATTGGTTCTTGCTATGTATTGAGAGCTGACAAGTGATCATGTCATAATGGAGACAAAGCAAGTGTGAAAGACTCAGGCTCACATTAACACAGCTGGTCCTTCTGTATCATCGTGGACTTGCACAGTTATCCACTTTACATTTGATGCATTTCATCATCATCGTGTAAGGTGTTGCCCTTCCTCTGTATGCTTTACTTGTAATTTTGAAAGTTATTTCAAGGACTTGATTGAACAGTATGGACCATATGAGACTACATTGACCTTATACAGCCACATTGAAAGGTAGATTTTATTGCCTTTGCAGATATAATGGCACTTCAAAATATCAAAGAGATGTACAGTTTGTTTGGGTGATGAGAACAAGACACGGTAATCCATTGTCTATATAATCCTTAGGTTGGGGAGTATTAAAAAAAAAGATAAGAGGATGAATTATTGTTTTGTTCACGTATTAGAATAAAGCTACTACCTCAAACACCTAATGACAATGACTAATTAGACCACAATATTTTTTGCAACGTCTACCTGAATAAAGGCTTGTTATAACAAACTTATGGCTTTTATATGTAATGGGTATATTATTTTTCTCTTCTGTGTTTAGAAATCAATAGATGGTTTGCATTTTCTTTAGTAGCACCTGAGTGATTAGTTTTATGCTTTCTTCTATTATGAAACTATTGTCTCTAACACTTACTTTAAAAGGAACTCGATCTATCAGACTCAAAAAATTTAAAACCTTAAGAAAAATCATAGTACAGTGTTTTGTTTTCCCCAAATTATATAAGACCTGGTGTGATTTAAAGCTGACACTACATAGTTTTCATCCTCTTAGATTAAACAGAATGAGGAGAGATAGATCAGAATGTGTGTAAGAAAATTTTATGTCACATGTGCACTGGACAAAAGTGGTCAAAGAACAACTTTAACTCAATAAGAGTTACTGCTCTCTTTTTGACAGGTGAAATGAAATCTCGGTAATCGATAGTAAATCTACATTTTGAAAATTATTATTCCTGATAATAAAATAGGATAAAGAACCAGGTGGCATTTTTTAATACTTATTGAATGACATATAGTAATATATTTTGATAAACTGTATAGCATAGTGGTAAAAGGCCCAAACTCTGGAACTAGATCATTGGGTTCAAATTTAAATACTGACTCTTAAACTAGACAGGGGACTCTGACTGAGCTACCTCACCTTCCTTTGCCAATTTCTCTGTCTATAAAATGCGGATAATAATAGTACTTCCCTCATAGCATGGCTGTGTTAGGGGTTTCCAAGAACCCTCAGGCTCCCAAGACTCAGAAAACCTGTTATACTTATAGTCATGGTTTATTACGGTGAAAGGATATAGGTTAAAACCAGCAAAGAGAAATAGCTCATGAAACCAAGTCCAACTTCCAGGTGTCTCCTCCCCAGGGAGTTACACGGGGTGTGCTTAGTTCTTCCAGTAACAATCTCCGACAACGTGTGTGACGTGCGGTCAGCCACAGAAGCTCAGCCCAGCTTTGGTCTCTAGAATTTTATTGGGGGGTCGGTCAGTTGTGTAGTTTTAGGAGGGGTCGGTCACATAAGCATGCAGCACCAGATGGTTGACCTCAGCTATTCAGACTTCAGATTCCCTTTTCCCTGAGTAAAAGCAGGTGTTCACCATAAACGTATCTGGTCAAAGTGAAACGGCATAGGCCATGGCCTCAGGCGGATACTCTACCAGGCAGACTGTTCCAGAGGTTGCCTTCTAGAAGCTGGCCAAGACCCGTCCTGAACACAGACCTTTTTTTGGAACGGGCGGGGTTTGTCTAACTCAGGCCTCCTGAGCAAACCCTTGCCTGCCCAGTGGTTATGAGGAACAAATGAGTTGATCCATGTAGCTTAGGATAGTGCCTGGCTCATGTAAGCAGATAAATGAGGTCATCTAGTGGAGCTCCATGAGCTGAATGAAGCAGATTAATTTGGAGTACAAAGAAGAAATAGCTATAGTCCACAGATCTTACGATGGGGATATATGTCATCAAGTGTGGAACAATAAGCATTATAAGCATATTAAACATGTTAGCCAGGGCTGTTTTAGTAAAAGAAGTTCCCAGTGAAACACCAAATCCTGACATTTTGTCCTTTTGTTCTTTACAGAGCTCTGAAGTCAGCAAAGCAATAATCAAAGAGCAGAGCTGTTTGAGGAATACAACAGGAAAGCAGGTATAAGAGTGGTTCTCAGTAATGAACACAATATTCATCGGGATTGATGATTACTTCAAATTTATAGCCCTTATCATTAAAAAAATATTTTACAAAAATATCAGTTTGCTGTCTTAGAATATGTGTGACTGCATGTTATAGATGGCCAACCATAGCCTGAAGAGAAATTGATTTCTATGTATACATTAAATTAATTTTGAAGGTTTCAGCTAGGCCGGGCCTAAACATAAATGTGAAAGAATTAACTAAGTAATTATTATTTTTTATTATTACATCAATACATATTCATCAGAGACCTATTATATGGAAAACACTCCCCTATGAGATATGTGGTGATTTTACAGAATTGAATAGAACTGGCACGGTCTGTACCTGTTCCTATGCTGCTTATAGTCTAGTGGCGGTGACATGAAGTAAATAAGCATCTATCAATATGTGAATAAAACCTGTGATAAAGGCTATGAAGAGAAATAGCAGAGTTCCGTGGGACAACATTGTGAGAGACAAGGGAGGAATCTCCTGAGCAGAGGGTATTTTCTGGACAATGGCACTTGAACTAAGAGTATGAGGAAAAGACTCTCGGGCAGATGGAAAGGCAGTGAATGAAGACAATGATTGATAAAAGGAAAGAGTGGCTGTAGCAAAGTCACAGTGGTAGGAAGGCATAAGGTGAAGTTGGGTTGAAAATAGATGAAAATGGTTATGAAAACTGACCCAGTCCCATAGATCCTTTCTGGCTCTGGTGAGGTGTCTTCAGAACAGCTTCGCCTGGCCACTTTTTGCCCTTGGCATTTCTGTGCAGTGTCACTTGGTCTTCTCTTCTGATACCCTGAATATACATGCTTTCGAATGTATCAGTCGACCCTACGCTCTTCCATCCCCTGCCAAGGTACAGAGAAAATGTCTTAGGACCATGCAAGGAGGCTCTCAATGTGTTCCTTCCTGTGAATGCCAGTTCCACGGTATTTTCTGCATCACACGGTTCGGAGACAAGAAAGTATGCAAATTTCTGAATACTGTAACACTCTCAGGAGCTCTAAATGCACATTAGCATATCGTAAGTTTGGGGAATTCTGTGGTAAATCCATATATGTGTAGGCGTACATATGTGTGTATGTATGTGTATATAAACCATGATTTAACTTGATATCTCCTCACAACTATTTCCAGGTTAACATTAGGAGATATTTTAAAAGTTTCTTTCATGGGAATATGCACTTTAACAGGTTCCTTGTCCTCAAGAGGCTGGCCTGTTTTTAAGTAACTTGACTTATGGCTCTGCACATGAAATTATAATAGATAATTTTTTAGAATCTCTAGATTTTAAATACATATCGATCCAGAAAGAAATATGTTTGTTTCAATGGTTTAACTTTTTTAGGCAGAAGATTTTTCTTGAGCTGAATTATATGGTTAATTGCTTCAAATTCTGATTAAACTTAAATGTGAAAATATAGCCTTAAGTACCAATGAGGAGCACTGGAGTAAGAGCTGACTAAGTAATTTTCAATATCGATATTAGTAATGTTTTTCTCTTAAATCAAACAAAGGAAAACCGCAAAAAAATACTGTTTATATCTTAGCTGCTCTGAATCATTCTTTTCCACTAAAAATGCTTATTTTCCTTAATCTGTAAAATGCTCATAATTTAAAGTGAGAAAAATGACTTGGGGCTGTGCCTACTTTTGCACCTAAAGAATGATTTGATTTTATATAAAATTGGGAGATTTTATATTTGCAGTAATAAAAGTTTTAAGGACTCAGAGTGTGAGAGTTAATATCCTTATTTCAGAAGAGAGGTTTTCAGTATCTCTCTAGAGAGGGCATTGACTTTTTAAGATCAATTCAATATCTTTCAATTCACTTAACTATTATTAAACAATAAAAATAAATCATGAAAAATTTCCTAGGATTTAACAACTTAGAAACAAAAGGCCTTGTTTCATCCCCAGAAAGACAAGAGACAGCTGTCTCTTAATTATTACTCTTGCCATTTGCTTTCTACTAGAAATGTGTCTCAAATTTGGAATCTAATTAGAAATCTTAATTGAAAATGGCTTAAAAAAAAAGAAAAAGAAGAAGAAAGATCAACATGGAAAAATAGAAGTAGGGAGAAAAATAGAAATGGTAATATTATAGCCAGATTGAATAATCACTTATCTTCAAATGAGTTGGCCTCTGGGGAACATGTTATCTGGCATGAAATTGAACTTTGCATTTTTCTTTTTCAAGAGGAATTTTCTCAACAAAATGAGGTTTTCTCATCTCTATACATTGTAATTTTCAGGGATTATGTTTCGCTCAGTGTAAAACAATAGTTTTAAGGTTTTGAGGCCTGAATTAAATCCCAGCCCCTAGCTTGTTTCCTGTATAACTCTGGGCAAGTTTTTCTAACTATCCTCAATCTCAGTTCCCCCATGTCTAAAATGGAACTTCTAAATCTCATTTTGCAGTGTGATTTCTTTCTTATTTGTCTCTTGATTTATACAGTGACTGGTATGTTGTAGCAGATCTAGATATATTAAGTTCTAGAAAGAAAGGAAAGAAGAGAAGAATGTAACAAGGAAACAAAATTAAATTTGAGAATATATATCATAATATCTAGCACAGAATATTACAAATAGTAAACATTCAGAAAGTGCTTATTGATTCTGTACCCTGGAGGCCAAAAACTGAAAGGCAGATTCATTAATCCTTTTACTAAAGCTTTTTTTTTTTTTCCTTGTAGATATTTTGGATTCTACACTCCAGATCGTAAATCCCATTTAAAGGCATAGCGGCATATTATTTCTGAATTACAGTACTTTATATGCGGTTAGGCATGATAGTTGCTCAATTAATACTTGTTTAATTGAGTAAAACTGTGAACTGGTAGCTCCCAGATGTTGGATAACCCAAATTCTTCTATTCCCTGGTGTACAAGCATTCTATCTAACGTTCGAAGCAGGAGTGGTTATGCCTCCTGTGAATGATTTCAGTCAGTGATAGTGCACCCACTTCCTGCTGCTTCTCCATGTACTCTGCTCCCATCAGATTAGTTAATTTCCTGTTATTTATGCCTATTCTGCATTGCGGCTTCTTGTCTTTGCTTACATTGCCTCTATTGTCGATATTTTTTCCCTGTTGCTTTTCATTCTTCCTTCTTTCTTTCCCTACTCTTCCTTCCTTTTATTTATCCCTACAATTTTGATGTACAAATCTCTTAAAGTCCAATGAAATATCATCTCCTTCATGAAGCTGTATCAGGTATCTCCTGAGATTATTATCTTAACCCTTCGGATTTTGTTGTTGCTGTTGTTTTTAGATACTGTCCCTCTTCGCCATCTGTGGGAAGTGACCCTGACACAGGGCCAGTGAAAGCCCAGGAACATATGTTAATGGCTCTTACTTTCCATCCTGTACTCCACCCTGTTAGCTTTTACCAAAAATCTCACCAAGGGAGTGAACATCTGACAGTTTGTTGCTTGCTTCAACACGGGCGTCTGGGTTGCTGGTGGGATGAATTTAGGCCATGAGCAGCAGGCTGCCGTCACATCAGCTGTCTGAGCCAGGTCAGCTTTTTGAGTGTATCCTTAGTTTTGGCTGCTGTATCCTTTGGAGTCAGGAGCCTGATTCCCAGGACACCTGCCTCGGGGGCCCTGATTTATGTCCCTGATTTATGATATGGATTCACATGGGATGCTGGATACTATTCCTCCACAGAAGTCCACTCCACTGCTTCCCTGCCCCCAACCCCAAACTCAGAGGAGCCCTATTTATTGATGCTCATTCAGATCAAACTTGAGTTTATCAATTAAATCTTTGTAACTGGGACTTTTGACCCCTATAATTATTATTCTTCCTATTAATATATTAATGTATTTTCCCCAGTTGATTCTTATTCCTTTATGGAACAGATTTCCTTTTACTTCCTTTTATGTTTCTGCTTTCCTCTTGATTGACCCAATTCACATAGTTATTATCAAAGCATTGCAATCGTATCTCTTAGGCCATATTACACTTGTCTAGCCATGTCTAATGATAGTAAATATTATTAAAGTTAATCATGCTAGTGATATTTATTGACAACTTGCTATATCTTCTAATATCTTTTTTGTTTTATAGTCATTATTTAAAATTCTACACACAGTAAAATTCATACTTTTTGATATACAGTTTCAGAATTTTTAACAAATAAAAGTTACACATTCACTACCACAGTCAAGATTCAGAATCCCCAAATCTTCCCTCTTCTACCCCTTTATGATCAACCTCTCCTGCTAACCTCCAGCCATGAGAAACAACTGATCTGTTGTCTGTTTCTATAATTTGCCTTTTCCAGAATTGAATCATACAGTATTTAGCCCTTTGAGTTTGGCTTCTTTCACTTACCATAATGTGCTTAAGATTCACCATTATATTCTGAAAGCATACTTATATGATTTTAATTCTTTTAAATCTGTCACATTTTTATGGCCCATTAAAAAAAAAAAAAAGGAGTGCCCGCAGGTCAAATTCACAAGAAAATTAGAAGGGGAAATGAAAAACCCACCCTTATGAGATTTAAAATTTCTCCAAGACTTAGTTCCTTCTCCCAATTTTCCTGCTTTTGTTTGTTTGTTTGTTTGTTTGTTTTTGTTTTTCAAAATCCTCAGCTTGTTTTTTTGTGTGTTTACTCTTCTAATCAATGGGAGATATAGTGTTTAGTTGCTGTGGTCCATCTCTGCTAGAAATGGAACAACTAAAAACTTTTCATATATTAATTTATTTCTCTCTACAAGTAATTAGACAGGAATTAGGATAGTCTCCATTTAAGATGTGGAAACTAAAGCATAATATCGTTAAGCAAATTGTCCAGAGTTCCAGAGTAGGTGGTAGAGCCTGGGCAGTCTGGATTCATAATAGGTCGTTTGACCAGCCTCTCTCGTGCTAAATTATTGCAATAATAAGTACATGTGAGAGAAACTTGGATGTATGTACTAGACTAACACCGCGTGAAATTATGAAAGGAAGAGCCCAGAATGAAAAGAAGAAATGTCAAACAAAGGCACACTTATTAATTTGCAAGACAAGGAAATAAAACCTGGTGAAGGAACTCTCAGAGTAGTTCCCTAAAGGGAAAAGAACCAAGGAGCGTTAAGTGGGAAAATATGGTGGGGGAGGGGTCGGTGGGGTGGAGGCAGGAGGGAGAGAAGGTGCCGAGGTGGGTTGTGCTATTTAAGGATTGAAAACTAGTATTTTGGCAATGACAGGATATAAAAGGAAATTTTTTCATTTACAGTAGTACATTCTATATAGTACCTGCTCAGTTACATGTCACATGAATGAAAGATTATGTGACTTCCTTTTCTTATTTCTCCTTACACGTGAGACCAAAGCAATTCTAAAAGTTGGGGAGTTTCAGCCTGAGAGTGAGAAAATGAAACAGTAAGAAAGATCACACATGTTTTATTCAGTCTTCAGATATAAATTAATGACGTACTTTTCAGTTACAACCTGACCTTGAATACTATACTGCCTCAGTGGCAATCCTTCATATACTCCAGATGACCCCAGAAGATCAGCCCACGATATAGAGGAGATTCGTTAAATCAATCCATGATTTTCTTTACTCCCATGAGAGGCACCAGACACACGCTAGGTACGTTTGCAGGTGGAACGATGGCTTGGGACTTTACTGCTCAGTCTCATTCTTTCTGTAGACACTCTATCCATTTCTAATTTAGCAACTGAATTTTCTTTTCTTTTATTACATATTGTTTGCTCATACTTACACTGTACTGCAGTTTTATTGAGTAAATATTTTAAGATAGAATATGTGATTATGTACATACTGGAGTGTAAGGAAAATGCTTGAAGCGAAAGAATTAAAATTCATCATCTGTATGCAATAGGCGGTGTGAATGAGAAAACTTAGTTATGCCGTATTATATTCTTTGTAGATAACCTCAGGCACTCGGTGAACTACTCTGGAGAGCTAAAGTGAAATTATAATAATCACATATATACATTTATTCTTGCCTGTCATAATAAAAGGCAGGAGATAAAATTTTAATTAAATTCATTATCTGTCTTACTTTGAAATTTCGAATTTCAAAAGAAAATGAGCAATTAATCATCAGAAACTATAGATAATTTAGTTAAACTAATTTGAACCTGAAATGTATTATCATAAGGAATTCAATCAGTTCTGTGAATTAATAACTTCTGATGTCTATATTAGAAATGCCCTGAGGATATAATCAAAGCTTCAGTTTTAGCTTTGCTCTAGCACGTGGTACTTAACAGGACTTGGATGTATGTGTGTGACAATGTTCACAAGAATTTTGAGACACTTGATGTTGCTGAGGCAGCACTTCCTCAGAGTCCTCTTCTTTAGTTCATGTGAAAAAAAAAATCAGCCTCCAGCCGAATTAAAATTCTCTCTATACATCTCTGCTTCTTGAGATAGGCTTGAGAGACACTGCCAGAGGTCATTATACATGGAATATACAGTTGTTGGATAGAAATATTAGAAAAAAAAAACTTGCTATCTTAAGTATGGACAATAAACTGTCCTTTATCTCATTTTTCATGACAGAAAAGGCCATTAAAAAATACGCAAGCATCTAGCAAGGTGCTATATAGCCCTTTCGTACTATTTTTTAAAACCTTTGCTGTATGATAGCAATTTTTCTTTTTTAAAGTAGATTCGGGACTCGAGACCAGGTTTTACAAGTTTTTGTTAAATAAGCAAAACCCCATGTATCACATGAAGTATTTATAGAAGAAAAAGTTTCCCTGAGATTCGTCTTTTCTGGAACACTCAATTTTCATTATCCTTTGGGTGACATGTGAAAAGCAACCAAGAGTGTCACACTCTGGAGAGAAGGGGAAAAAGCTCACCTCATAGCACAGGTCCTTCTTCCTCATCCCAGTGTGGCCATTAGCCAACTGGGTACAGGGAGCTCTTCTGTCCCATTTCTGGGCCTCAGTGTTCTCATCTCTTAAATGGGATCACCCCCTAGTTCCTTTAGGTCTCTTTTAGTTCTATATCTGTTAAAATATTTTATCTTGGTATTTTAAAGAGTGATGATAGTTAGACATATGTAACCAACCTGTTGCAGAGAGAGGAATGAGATTTAAAGAAGCATGTTTCACATCCTCACTCTGTAATTCTTCAGGGTGCTTTCATCTTCGTGACTGACAGAATGCTTTCTAACACATCGGATGGCCGGCCAGCTATAGTCCCAAAGCTGGTCCAGGTGTTTGCCCTCAGGGCAGGGGGTCGCTGTTGGAAACAGTTTCAATTCTGATTGGGACCTGATGCAGCGCTAAGACCAAGCCCTCTGAGCGCTCAGGTTCAAGGGCACGTTGTCACAGGGAGCAACAGAGCCTTTCCCTTTCTCCTGGTATGCGGTGGAGACCAACATTGTTCTTGTCCTAATTTGAAACGGTTGACTGACCTCTGATTTATAAGGAATCAAAGAGTCACAGTCCCTCTACTTGCTGAACGCAGTTCTCTGCATTGCTGCTTTGTGTTCTGTCCTTTTAAACATCAAGATTGTGCCAGTTTCAGCGATCATTTAATACTTTTTGTGATTTCAGATGATTTTTTACTGGATCATGATTTCCAAAAGGGAGCCCTATGATTCAAAGAAGCAAAGGAAGAAATGTCACTCCTTTGTTAAGTAACCAGAACGCAATAACTGGAGAACTGGATGTGTCCGATCGTTAGGTCCTATTTTCGAACTTCAATTATTTAGAATTTTTCTTCTGATTTTTTTTTGTGGTTTGTCCACTGAAAATATAGTCACACCGGTATCAAGTTAAAGAACCAGAGATGAGTACATCTCAATAGACAGGATATTATAAATAGAATTATAAAAATATCTATCATGACCTGATTTTCTTTCCCGGAGGTTCTGGTACTTAAGCATTAAATGCTATATTGATAGGTGATAGGTTTTCCAGAGGTTTTTAATTTTAAGGAAGAGAATAATGTAAACAAAAGCATAAATAAGTGTCTCCTAGATCTCCTTTCTTTATTTATACACATTGCCGTAATTTCTTTCTTAAGGGATAATAAAAGTTTATAAATTTTTATATGGTGAAATTAAAAGACGTAGTAGGTCTAATAGAGACAAGGCTCTGAAATCAGGCACTCAAGTTCACATCTTTGTTTCTCTAATTATTAAGTGGTTCCTGGAACAAATTACTTTTTAACCTTCAGTTCTCCACCTGTAAAGCTGGAGTTTATTATGAAGACTAATTTAATGTTTATAAGGTGATAGCACAGAGCGTGGAGCTTACTATGTACTCAGAAAAGGCCTATAAATACTTAGAAAATTTGGCTAAGATGAATTTTAGAAGCAGTGGTGAAGACAGCCCTTTATGAAGACTGTGGATGGATATTAGTAGAGCCTCCTCTGATTTGGTATTTACAAGGAGGAAAAGGAAGTGTGTCGTGCTGGTCAATTGTATTTTATTGAATTGATTCTCTTGTCTCCACCCTCTCTCTCCTCCTCCCTCTTTCAGGGTGTTCACAATAGTTTGAACCACTATGTGCCCTAAAACCCATAGTCCAGACGTTTTGGGTGCATTGCTAGACTCTAGATGGTCCTACATTAATGACATTGAGACACTAATTCTCTTTGTGAGTTGTCATATAAGTGTCCTCGCCAACCTCCAACACTTTTAAAAGTATGGCATATCATGACCTGGCTCTCTTTGGGCCCAGGGGTACCTTGTTCTGACCCTGCCAAGAGTTGGGCAGCAGAGCTGAGGCTAGAGAGAGCAAAGATAAAAGAAAGTAAGACCCGAGACAGAATCTAGGCTAGGTTAAGACTGGCCACTGGCAAGAGTCTATCGCGAAGAGTCTAAGTAATAGGTAGGTAGGAAGATAGGCAGGTGTCAATGGCCTTAGGCAGATGATGAAGATTAGGAGATCCTGGGAAGAAAGGAAGCACTGGAGATAGGACAAGAGCTGGTAGCTGGACAGACCGAAGTCTGGGCCAAGATCTGCCAGCTCCTGGAATGACATGGGCCTTTAGCCCATATTGACTTTTTATCTGTTGGAACTCCCTATTCACCTCTCCCAATTTATGAGCCTGGAATCTAGGTGGTCTTCTATGCTTTAAAGTGGTGCCTCTCAAGCTTTAATATGCATAGGAATAACCTATGCTACAATGCAGATTCTAGTTTAGATCTGACCCTGGCTCTTCAAGGGTCTGCATTTCTAACAAGCTTCCAGGTAATGCAGATACTGCCCATCCAGGGACCACATTTTAACTGGCAAAGCCTTAAAAGACTTGCGGGTTGGTCCTTCTAACTCCATGGGTCTTCAGCTCTGTCTCACGTCAGTGCTGCTTCTAAGGGTACAGATAAGAACATTGCTGGCTAGTTCAATACTGAGCCCCAGCTGCTGGACTCTTGATCATACGGCAGCCCTGACAACTCTTATCTTTTTTCTTCTGTGACAAAGCAGGTCTTCATTGAATTTAATATTGGAAGCAAAACCATACTGAGGACCTGGAGAATTCAATTGTCTCTGACACAATTGGTTTTCCCGAGCAGACATGTTGCCCCTGAACGCTAATCCATCGCTCTGATGAAAGTCACCCTCTGCCTGGTCAGGGGGCTCATGAAAAGCCAGGAGGGCCTTGACCTTAAAAAAATGCCTGATTGTTTTTTCAGGTAAAATATCAAATTTGCCAATTTATGCCATTTTTCTCAAAAGGGATCTTTTCCTGTAACTTTTTTTTGTTGTTATTGCTTTCGATTGGTATAAAATAAGAATAAACCCCTGTTACTGTAAATAGGGGCCAAGTTGAAAAACTTTGACTATCATTATCCTATGGTGATGGTAAGCTTCAGAGTACCCTGACCTTTCCCACAAGGGAAAAAGAACAGAGAAGGCAGAGAGGTAAATCCCCATCTGGGTTATATTCCTGGTTTTACCTTTCTTGGCATTAGTGTTCAGTTGATCCTTGGAAGGCCTGGCTATCCACACTCCATCTTATACATTTCAGGTGTTTAGAAGGTTTTAGAGTAATTTGGAATCGTGACTTATATCCGGTTTATCAGAATGTCTTGGCTTCAGTTTTGGGACACTGATGTGAAGTGAGCAAGTTTCATGGCTTAGCTGCTGAGGCTGCACCATCAACATAACAGAGACTTGCAATTCTGTTTCTTTTTGAGATAGATAGAAAATAATAATCAATTCCACACTTCATATCATATCAAAGCACTGTTTGAAAACCTAAACAAAAACTATAGGTACATAGTGTCACCAGGCCTCTGACACTCCCTGCCTGGGCCTCAGCCTGTGCAGGCCAGGAAATATCTTTAACCAGAGGTCCACTTAGAACTCAAGAAGAGCCCATCATATGATAAGACACATCCCTGTCATCCTGCGTCACCACCTATACCACAAGCTCCTTCTGTCACTTATCCTTGCCTATTGTGTCATCCCATTTTTCTAGGAGCTTTGTTGGCCATGACTCACTCTTCCCCTAATCTTCTCACTTTTAAAATATTGAATACTATCCATGGGGACTTCTGTTTCTGTGGGGAAAAAAAAAAAAGTCTCACCTATTGCTTAAGAAAATATTTCCTTTGTCTCTCTGTCTTAATGCAAACCTTGTTTTCTAGCATTTTCTACTTATTTGCTGCCCACTCTAATGGATCCTGGAGGCAGGGTCACCATTTTCCTAGTGACACAAGAAGCCCCATAAGCTGTTATGACCTTATTTATTTATTTTTTTTTCAGATTGTTGATGTCTGCCTCTACCATACTTCAACCCTTATTTATTATGCTCCTTGGCCAAACTCCTATCTCCTTCAGACTTTTCCACCAAGCACTTAGTTTTCCGCTGGTCCCCAGGTCCTGCCTGCTACCCTCTGGGAGATTTCCATTTCTCTGAGAATAACCCATCTAACATCTTCGATGCACAGTTTCTTTGTCTTACTGGCTCTAGGGACAATCACCACCACCCCCATTTCACTCACCCATTTATGCCATGGCCATACTGGGACTTCTCATCATAATCCTCCTCTCGTCTCCCAGTGTGTTGTCTCTTTCTCCTTTGATGACTTCCCCATCCAGCCCACAAGCTGTTCCATCACATTAGTAGTGCTACATTCTTGGCTTCACTTTTCCACCACTGCATCAGCAGACGGACCCCAGCACTGGGTTAACTAAACTGTCCTCCACCGGGATGCTGAGTACTGCTAGAGAAAGGCACACGAGTTGGACTGAGACCCCACAAACTCATGGTCTCCAGGCTCAAGTGGACCCACACGACTGCCCTTACTTATTCCCTCGTCTGGTGCTCATAAAGGCCAACTCAAAACTCTGTTCTTTGTCTAAAAGCTCCTGCCCCACTTCCTCCCCATTTTTTTCTGAACTCATGCCTTTGCCTCTTTTTAATTAATTACATTCATAATGAATATTTAGGACATACCAAAAGTATAAAGAAAAATGTGTAGGCGTTTCGTACCTATTACTCAGTTTAACAAATTCCTTTCCCAATACAAAGACTTCTTTGTTCCCCTCCCCGATCGCATCTCCCCAAACCCTCCTCCCAGACTTCGTAACTCTTTTGATTTTAATGTTTATCATGCATTTCTCTGTGATTGTACTTGAGTATAATTTTACATATTTTAAACGTTTCTGTAATTGCCATCATATCCCTCTCTCTCTGACCTCCTGCCCCTCCTCACTCTTTCTCCTCTTTTCTCTATACTTGGCTTGTGAAGTTAATCCATATTGATATGTGCAGTGAAGATCCGCTCTATATAGAACAAATAGACAACAATAGATTTATCTACTTTCTTGTTGATGGGCATTAGCCTGTTTTCAATACTTTATTATTAGGAGTTGGTTTGCCCTGAACAGTCCTCTGTCTTTTGGTATGTACTGCAAGAATTTCTCTAAACTACAGCTTAGAAGTTAAATTGCTTTTCAACTACACTAGATAGTACCAAATTATTTTCCATTGTGGTTAGAACACCAGCAGTGCATAAAAGTTTATGTTGCTGTAAATCCTCAGCAGTATTTGAGATTTGGAGACTTAAAAATTCTTACTTATTGATGGTTATATCCTTCCATTTCATTTGGTTTTAATTTGCATTGCCATGATAACAAGCGAAGTTGAAAATTTCTCAATATGTTTCTTGGCAATTTGCGTTTGATATTTTTGAATTACCTGTTTACACATTTTGATAGTTTTTCCCATTGGGTTGTTTTGCTAACATTTTAAATATATTCTGGAAACTAAATATTTATCAGTTATGTTTATTACATACATTATTTCCTTTTTCTGCTTGTTTTAGGTTTAATTTGCTTTTTTTCTAGTTATAACGTAAAAGTTTAGATCATTGATTTGAGACCTTATTCCTTAATATAAACATTTAATAGTATAAATTTCCCTCCAAGCATGTTTTGACATGTAGTGTAGTGATTTTATTCCGATTCAAATATTTGCATGTGTGTATATATCCTAATAATAACTTCTGAATCATAAGAATATATATATTGATATTAATGTATTTATGTGTATATGTGTATACATAGCCACATATATGTATATATGAATAAGTGTATATGTATGGATGGATGAATATATATCTATAAAGTTATTTAGAACTGTGTTGTTTAATTTCCAAATATTTAGAGATTTTTCCAGATATCTTTTTTATTTTAGTTCAATTTTATTGTGGTCAGAAAATACATTTGTTTCTATTTCAATTCTTTGAAACTTGTTAAGGTTTGTTTTAGAGCTAGGATATAATTTTAGTGAATGTTCTATGTCTATGTTGAAAAAAATCAACATTCTGTTTTTAGACAAATAGTGTTACAAAAGTCAATTAGGTCAAGTTGTTGGTGGTGAGGTTCAGTCTTCTGTATCCACACTGATTTTCTGTTCGCTCCTTCTGCCCATTACTGAGGGAAAATGTCAGTGTCTCCAAGGAGATCCTTGTGGACTAGTCTATATCTTCTTTTCAGTTCCTTAAGTTTTTGCTTTATGTATTATGAAGCTCTGTTGTGGGTGCATTCATATTTAGGACTGTTATGCCATCTTGGTGAATTAACCGTTTTATCATTACGTGATGTCTTGCTGATATTCCTTGATGTGAAATCTCTTTTGCCTGATAGTAGCATAGTCGCTTCAGTTTTCTTTTAATTAATATTTGCATAATACATATTTTTGATCCCTTTACTTTTAATCTATGTCATTATATTTAAATATAACTATGATTTATGTAATCAGGTCTTGTTTTTTTAATCCAAGCTAATAATTTCGGTCTTTTAATTGGTGTGTGTGTGTGTGTGTGTGTGTGTGTGTGTAGACTGTTAGCATTTAATACGACTAATGATGTGGTTGGATTAAGAAAACCATTTTGCTAGTTTTCTATTCAATCTGCGTGCTTCGTTTTTGCCCTGCTTTTAAAAATTTATTGTACATATTTTTGTTATTTAGTTTTATCTCCACTATTGGCTTATTATTTATACTTATTTGTTGTAAATTATTAGTGCTTACCTTAGGAATTCCTATATATATTTTATTAATCGCAGTCTACCTTTAAATATTTTTTGTGATATAGTTGTATACTATACTCGTCGTATAAGAACTATATAACAATAACTCTCATTCCATCTTTCCATCCTTTTTACTGTTGATGCTATATATGATTCTTTTTATATATACTATAAGCATACCATACATACATTACTACTGTTTTTGCTCCAGACTGGTTGTTGCAAACTCTGACCCACAGACCAAATTGTGAATGCCAGTTAGTTTTGCAAATAAGACATTGTTGTAACATGGCCATGTCTGTTTGTTTATGTATTGTCAGTGGTGCTTTCACACAACAACAGAACTGAGTGGTCATGACAAAGACTATCTAGGCCAAAAGGCCTACAATATTTATTATCTGCCCTTAACAGAAAAGGTGTGCCAAGCCCTGCCTTAAGCAATTTTATAGGCACTGAAAAGAAGAAAAGATGAAATTAACATTTCCTTTCCTGTATATCGTTTATAGTGCTCTTCATTTCTTTTGTAGATCCAGGTATCTCTCTGGAGGTCATGCTTGAAGAGCTTCCTTTAATATTTCTTGCACTTGCAGGTCTGCTGATAATGAGTTTGTTAGTTTTTATTTGTCTGGATAAAGGTTTTTATTTCTCTTAATTTTCACATGTTATTTTTACTTCATATGGAATTCTGGGTTGACAGGTTTTCTTCTTTCAGAAATTTAAAGATGTCACTCAGAAACAACATGATTACAACTAGACTTGTCATCTTTACCTACAGTTCCTTCTTTATTCTCCAGATTGTTTATTGGTCTATAATTTACTGCATTTCACCTGAATTTCTGTCTTTCATTGTCTCAACTCTAATATCGCTTCTAATGCCATCACAGGTAATTCTGTGTAACAATTTTCTTTGGAATCCAGATTCTCTTCTGTAGCCACCTGCTTTTATTTTGGCTTAGACTCTCATTGTTATTTTATTTTCTTAGAATATTAAAATAACCTCCGAACAATTTGTATTCATATCAACTTACAACCTTCCACTACATTCTCTATTTTGATGCCAGTAAACTTTCTAAAAATCGAATAGGACCATGTCACTCTCCTGCTTAAAGTACATTTAATGTGGTTTCTTTATGCTCTAAGAATTAAGTTTAGTCTTCCTAGCTGTCTGTTTTAAATATATTGTGGTATGTAAAAAAACTCAGTCTATTCTTGCGCATAATTTCCAAACCAAACAATTTTCATACAGACACAGAAAAACTATTGTACCCAACCATAACCCTAAGTAAATGTTATATTTACCAGCTAGAAATGCAGTGGTTTTCTAGAGATTTACTAATAATACAACTGATTCTTTCTGAGGCCGTATGCCTTAGTAACATGCATCAAATCTGAAATTTGTCCTCAAATGCAACAAAGGTAGAATGAAAATGAATAGAATTATAAGAAGTTGTCATATAATCCTTGTTTTGAATATGTGCCACCATTCTCTCTAAGACTGAAGTTGTTCTTCAGTTAGTGGAATAGTTTTGAATGGGTTACGGTATGCTTAAGATGGGACCGTGTTAATGAGTCTTTTTAGGCACCTTACCTCAGGTGCATTACACAAGTACATGTACACCCACATGTACAGTTGACATTTATTTTATTAATTATTTACCTGTATTAATTATTTACCTGTGTGTGCAGAGTTGTGATTTTGCTAGGATTCTTTCCTATTGCGTTATTTAGATCTCTTTTCAATTTTTAAGATGACTGATCAGGATTGGGGATTAGTCTTTGGTCAAGAAGTACAGTAAAGTTAACCAAGTCCTGTATCCACTTCTTACATGCACGGCCATCTTCCACAGATATAACCTAACTAATGCTAATGCATTTGTTGTAGGTTCTTGAAAAAAATAAAAGGAATTAGAAATTAGAAAGCATTATCTTAATTCAAAATACAATTTTTAAATGAACAGATTCGGTCTAATATATGGCCCAATGGCCCTTTACCCCAGTAAATACTTCTGGTTATATCCTCAGAAGCCCATGTGTATTTACCTGCAACTTCAAGATTCAAGATACTTTCTGGATTTAATTTTTGCCAGATGATCTTTAAAAACTAGAGCCGAATTATAAATGAAGCCACTTTATTAAGAACAACCAAGAGCAAAGCTATGGATTTGTGAAGTTGGAGACCAAATCAGTATGCCAAACCCAAACTCCATTGCTGCTATCTCATTAAACAGCATTAGGTAGACATTTAAAGATTTTTATGCATTTTAATTCAACTGGTCGCTTGATTTAAAACTACATAGATTTTTCCCCCTAATTCATTCTTGGTCATGTATATCATGCTAAATATCAAGATGAATTTGAAACTATTTAAGGCTGTCTGTATAACAGGGCATTACATTCTTGGAGAGGCTTCCTTTCTCCGTGCTAATTTTCATCATTTTGCTATTACTTTCATTTCCCCTTGAGCTTTAGCTTTTAAGAATTGTTATTCATTCTTTTCACCATCTACTTCAATCATTAAACAATTAAATCTTCATCAGGGAGCAGCAAGAGACTCTGTGGATAACAGTGAGGTTGGAAACTCTCCTGCACAACCTGTTGGCTCATCTTGGATGAAGAGCGTCATGCCAGATTATCTTTGTGTGTTCGTGAATAATATTCTAACCAGGGTGGATGGAAAGATGAGCATAAAAGCCAATTCTCATGGAAGGAATAACAGTAATATTCACCTTGGCAAAATATGCTAATGTCTTTACAAGATGCTATCTACTCCTGCTGCTAAATGAGGCGCATTTAAGTAAGTTAGCAGCCCCTATAGCTACCTCCTATTTTGCAGAATGAACTAGAAGAGAAAGAATGTACCTTTCAGGATTTAAAGTCCCTCATATAACCATGAAATAATTGCAGAGAGAATACCCATTGAACCCAGAGTTTTATGGTACATTAACTGGGTAAGTTGGACTTGAAAGGAGAAGTGGTCTAGCAGGCAGGAAGTTCATGTGAAGGTGGTGACGGTCTCTACCCACTTGTAATTCTTAACTTTACACAGAACTTTGAAGTAACCGAGATTTTTGCTGTTGATGTTTTCTAAATGCAGAATTTCAGAGTGGAAGATCAGGTCTTTAGTGTGAAGATACCTCTATATCAAACCAGGAAGAATTGGCAGTGACGTTTGGGCACGAAAACTTGGAAGATTAAACAACTGTCAAGTTTGATCATGGAAATCAAAGAGGAAGGAACATCAGAAGAAGGCCAGCACTTTCTTCCCACACCCCAGGCAAATGACACTGGGGACTTCCAGTTGACAAGTAAGTATGTGCGTGCCCCTCCTCGAATCTCTCCGATGATGCAGATGGTGACAACAAAACACGCACATGCATATATATTCATGGAAACTTAGGTTCTAACACATGGTATGAGATTAACTAAATTTTTTCCTTTGTACTACTTATTTTGGTGTGTGGAGTCTATGATATGCCTCTTATCTTTTATCATGGGTGAGGTAGATTATAGTCTATGAATCTGTTAGAAACCAAATAGTAGAATCAAAGTTCTTGAATATATATTATGACACTAACAAATACTTTTTAAGTACACCTTCTATCTAGCATTTGTATAATCTCATGTAAACTTTTTAAAGACATACATAGAAAATGTCTCTTTAAAACCAAAGACATTTAAGTTGAAAGCATTAGGGTAAAATGGTTGCACTGCATGCTTAGACTGTTGCTGCCTTACCTGAGAGCACTACGTTACATAAATAGAACAAGCCTGGAGATTTGGCCAAGATTTACATTTGGAAACGATGATTGGGTTTTATACTACCTGTGTAATTAAATTCATTGAAAGAATCTTACATTTTCTCTCATGTTTAAAAATCTAGCATTTGGGTTTTATTGTTCAGTGTGAACTCTGCCTTTTTCTTTTCTTTTCAGGAGATTCCTGTTGCTCAGTTATTAACACTGACAAACCTATGCTTAACCTCTCATTTAACTTACGTTGTAAAAATAATCTTCAGCAATTGGTATTGGTTGGATGCATTTTTTTTAGAAATTTGGTTATCAGAGCTTACAAGCAGAGTTAGTGGTTAATAACCTTTTAGAAAATCCACACTATTTGAAATGCATGAAGTCTTACCTAATGATTGTCATTCTAACCTCTCTTGGAAAGTCTAAAATTGTTAACCACAGCATCATTAAATGTCAGCAGGAATAAAAAATAAATGATTAACATGCAAAATTGTGAACTCTAAATAAAAAAAATGAAGGATTTCTATACAAAGAGGTGGTTCTAACAATATATTAGTGACCAGATGCTAGTAAATTTAAATTGTATCTGATGAATGTGCCAGTAAAAATAAACAAAGAAACAATTTGTATAATATTTTTACATTTATTGCCAAATGGTTTACTTTTCTACAAATTTAGATTTGCTTCTTTGGCCACCTGTAACAAATGGCGTCCCAGTCCCCATCTACTCTTGTTTAGGAAGCCACTGTAGGTACCTAACACAGCGTCACTCACCACAGCCTGATCTTTCTACCTTTTAACTGTTAAATCTTTCCATTCTCTTATTTTTGTTCTCAGATTCGCTTTCCTTTGTGTTTCATCTTAAATCACTTAGCCATGTTTGTTAGTAGATTAAAAAAAAAAAAAATCTCCAACAAGAGAAATAGAAGTGTTTAATAGAATGTGGATTCGAGCTGTCAATAAGTTGACAGTATAACTACCAGCATGATGTCCTTCATAACCTAACTAGAGATATCTCTTTAATTAATAATTTACTATTTACAACAAGTTGGAATGGTTTGAAAAAAAATCCATATAGGAGAGTGCTTTGGTGAGGTCAACCTTTTTGAAGATTTCACCTCTGTCTCCATGCATCCAAAAGAAACAGACATGGTTGGAAAATGTTTTATATTTGACACAGTTTACGATATTTCTGAGATTCTCTATGGCCATGGAGCTAAATAAATCAATCAAATCTTCAGTCATATCTAGTTTCTGCTACAAATATATCATACCCTGAGAACTCACTACTCATATAAAATCTGATTAACTGTGTTTAATCATTCTGCCAAATAATGTATTAATACATTCAGGGTAAGGTGAAACATAGCAATATTCATTGATGTATTTTTGATAATGAGTTAAATATCTTTCATCTGAATTCTTACCTATTATTTATAGGTATTCAGAAGACTCCAGATGAACCACAGTTGGAATTCATCCTTGGTAAGAAATTCTACCTTATTTATATTGATAAATATAATAACAATAATAATTTGTATAGAGAGTTTGCAAGTTATATGTATAGTACTTACATCATTACATATCTTAAAGAATTTTATGAATATTGTTTTATAAAACATTTCATTCTATAAGGTGAGTGTTATTTCCCAAAGAGCAGGTGAGTTCACTACGCAAGGGCATAGTGTTCAGTGGTAATAGCTGTGTCCCTCAGCCAGGTCCACTGACCACAGGTCGGCTGGCCAGCGCTCATTCTCACACAGTGCCTGGAGTCTGTTGCTAACCGACATTTCTGGAAAGCTGTGTGGAGTTATTTTTTGTTTTCCTTTATGGCACTTACAAGGTTCTCGCCCCTCTCAGTCTCACTCACTCAAAAATATCTTCTTATTCTTCCACCTTGAAGACGGAAGTATGTTTTCATTTTGAGGCATAATTTATTGAGAAAGTAATTATATATAATTTTTTAAAAATATTTGTTTTCTAATAGACTTTAATTTTAGAGCAGTGTTAGCTAGGTCTACTGCAAAATGTTGTAGAAGGTATAGAAATTTCCCATACAATTTTTTTAATCATTTGTTTTCTCTTTCTAGCAGACTTTATTTTTAGAGCAGTTTTAGGTTCACTGCAAAATTGAGTAGGAGGTACAGAGATTTCCCATAAACTCCCTACCCCCACAAATAAATAGCCTCCTTCATTTTCAAAATCCCTTGCTAGTAATATATTTGTTGCAGCTGATGAACCTGCATTGACACATCATTTTCACCCAAAGTCCATAGGTGACATTAGGGTTCTCTCTTGGTACTGAACATGCTATGTGTTTGGACAATGTACAATGACGTGCATCGATCATTATGGTACCATACAGAGTATTTTAACTGCCCCAAAAGCCTTCTGTGCCCTCCCATTCATCCTCTCTCCCCTAACCCCTAGTAACCACTGATATTTTTACTGTCTTCATAGTTTTGCTTTCTCTAGAATGTCAGATAGAATCATAAAATATGTAACCCTTTAAGATTGGCTTCTTTCACTTAGTTATACGTATTAAAGTTTCCTCTACATGTTTTCATAGCTTGATAGCTCATTTGTTTTTAGCACTGAATAATATTCCATTTTCCAATGTACCATAGTCTATTTATTCATTTGCCTACTGAAGGGCATCTTAGTTTCTTCCAAGTTTTGGCAATTTTGAGCAAAGCTCCTGTAAATATCTGTGTGAAAGTTTTTTTGTGTAGACAAAAGTTTTCAACACCTCTGGGTAAATACCAAGAAGAACAGTTGCTAGATCATTTATTAAGAGTAAATTTAGTTTTGTAAGAAATTGCCAAACTGTCTTCCAAAACGGCTATACCCTTCTACATTCTCACCAGCAATGAATGAGAGTTCCTCTTGCTCCACAGCCTTGCTAGCTTTTTTTTTTAATGCAATATATATATATATATATATATATATATATATATATATATATATATATATATATTGCATTGTGTGTTCACCGCTCATAGTTGATTTCTTACTGTCACCACATATTTTTCAGTGCTGTCGTTGTTCCTGGTTTTGGTGTAATTTATTTTTAAAAATATATTTTCCTGTTACAAATGTAGTTAAAAAGTGCTGTAGGTTAAGGATTCTAGATTTTTTATTTTCCCAAGTATTAAGAAACAGACAATTGTGTAAACTCAAGAAAATTCTGTGGTAATGCCAATAAAGGTATCCATTTTTTCCCCTGGAGAGTTCTCAGATATAGAAAGAACTTGTTTTCAGAAAGGGAGCTGGGAAGCAAAAGACGCCTAGTTCCTCTTGTCTCATTGACTGTACCGCTTAATACTTGGAACTGCAATATCCATCTTTCATTTTTAAGGAAAAAATTTATTTTTTTTACATTTTTGCCAGGACTTCTGAAAAGTGAAGATTTGTTTGAGCGAATTGGTCTATTTAAACACAGATGAAGCCTTCTTATATGTATCATGGAGAACAGGGGGATCCTGAAGGCAGCAGAAGCAATTTGAGCAGAGAATGTTAGGCAAACATGGTGACCAGCTGTCAAGAGACAGCATGTCTGGGCCAAATACCCATCTTCTGTTTTAATTAAAGTGATCTGCCTTGTTATACTATCTATTTTGAAAGCCCAGTCAGGTTCAGTGGCAATGATGTCGTCACTTATATTTCTGGCTTTGAATCATAGATCTAAGAGATGAGCAGCTGCAAGAATTGATTCATATTCGTCCTTCCATTTGAAAAATAACGTCAAATACCTTTTTTTACATGTATTAAGAAATAAACTAGAATTCTTAACAATAGATAATTTTATCGTAGGGTAAGAAATGCCTGATGATTAAACAAAAGAAAGTTATTTAGAGTCCTCAGGGAATTGAGTTGTTGATCCTGAAAGAAACATTCCCCAGACTCTTTGTTATGCTTTTTAGCACTTTAAGATCTTCAGCTGTATAATTTCTTGGAAAAAAAAAAGTAAACTACTCTTTCAAGGACACTACAGGTTTTACTGTAGGTTTTACTATATATTTTTATCACTTTTTAAAAGTTTTTTAATCCCACAAATTCCTCAGCACTTTACTTGTTACATAGTTAATTTCATTTCATAATGAATAATGAGAGAATAATAGTCTCTTAAATATTTTTATCATTTTTGAAGAATATACATATTAATTTAATTAGAAAAAACCAAAGCCTCTTAAAACAAAAATAAAAATTTTAGCAAAAAATAAAATTAACGAGATAGGGGCTTTTTCCATTTAATTTTCCAATTAAATTTTTGATATTTGATTCTCAAGTCTTTACCAAAGTATTCAAATAAATTTAGAATTTCAATGGCTTTTCTTTTAACACTGGGAAAAGAGCCACATTAATTTCGCTAGGTGTCATATTGCTTTGGATAAGTTATTTTTTTTATCAAGGGTTTGTTTCTGCCTTGTCTGTACGCCACTATAAAATCACTATATCTTGCCGAAGTTCCCCTGCTACATCTTTATTCAAGTAAATGAGGTAGGAGAGTCAATCGAGCAAACTAATTGGCTCAAAATATCTTGCTAGCACAAGATAGGCATGTACTGGAAAAATGAGTATCTCATGTCCATTGTCAACTACATTTCTAATGGTTGACAGCATTTAAATTATATAATTCACTCTTAAAATTGCAACTCCGCTTCCACATTTCATTTGTTGTTTCATTTGAGTGTATTGAAACCCTTTTTATTTTCACAAAGAGAGTAATAATTAAAAACCCCAGAGAATGCTTGTTTTGCTTATGGTTTAATAAAATTGTTTTCATTTCAACAAAGCTGGCATTTGAGGAGAGGGATCATTTCTTAAAATACGAGTGCATTTCTTCTTGAAACCATTGTTGAAAGTGAATAGAGAAAACTGGTATTGACAAAGATATAAAAGAAATTTCTGTGAACTATTTAAGTTCATCCCCCTGCTTATAATGTTTATTGTCATGTATTCTACCTCCAGAGTCAATAGGCTGCTTATAAGAATATGTTTTTATATGAATGCCACACATATCATAAATTCAAAACAATAGGCAGTCATTTGAGGTATACCGTCCCAGAGTTCAATGATTAAAATTCAGTTTTTCCACAATTTATCATGATACAATGACGAGATGTCCTTAGATAGGTTACTTCAAATGTTTAAGAGTGGCTTTAAATAAGGAGAGCTTATTCTCTTGATTTTAAGGCTTTGTCCAAGAAAGTGCCGATTCTAAACACTTTGTTCTTCTTTTGGATCACATGTGAGATTATGTGTACTGATTCTGGATTTTGTATATAGAGTCTTTTTATTACTAATAGTCCAGTTTTTGTTTTTGTTTTTAAAGTCATATAAATTGTGTGATCAGTTTTCTGTCTTCAGGATTTGAAAATGTGTATAACAACGTTCCCAAATTGATAAGCTATACAAAAATAGACATAGCTTTTATAGCTTGCTAGGGCCTTCATTAACCCGCTTGTCAGGTCCATTCATACTTTATGAGTTGCTATAAAGCAGCCCTTGTTTTATATGTTTCTCTGAAAGAAAAAAATCTTAGGAAGCCAAACTTAACTATTCTCCTGTGTTCAGACTTTTACTCTTCTGCTGGTCTGTGTTCTATAAATGATTATAAAGTCCGGACTTGTTTGAAGCTCCAGTGGGAGCATGGAAGATTTCAGTATATCTTCTTTAGTGTTTTTACCCTCTACGTGGTATGCAGGGAAGGCTAAAGGGAATACCAAGCACAGAGGTATATTTTTATATTTAATCTATTGTTAAAAATCTTACTTCTTCATATAAGCTGCTAGATAATCTTCAAGCAACAAGAGAAGCAACAGCCAAGAATTAGGCAAGGCCTGTGCTGGCCTATTTTGTTGCTTCCTTGTAAATCGATTGCCGTGTTCTTGATTCTCACAGTGTGATACTAGAACCCTTATGAAACATTGCCTTTGACCAAACAATAATTTTGGGGGTGTCTTCTAATGACAAGGCGTTGTGCAAATTACTGGGAGAGTGCAGTAATAGCACAGTAATAGCTACCATTTTTTTTTTACATCTACTATATGCTTACCTTTTTATAAATAGGATGCTGTGTTTTTCTCACCATAACTCTATAGGATAGTAACATTAAAAATAACTAGCATTTATTGAGAGTTTATTTGCTCACCATATATTGTTCTAAATAATTTACATAAATTAGTTACTTTAATTTTCATTACGAGATAATTGCTCTATTATCATCCTTGTTTTATAGGAAAATAAACTTAGACATGAATAGGTAAAGCAGTGAGCCCAAGATTTAAACCAGGGGTCTGAGTACACTGCATGCTTTCCCGTATCATCTTCACTTGAGACATGAAAAATCTAAGATTCCCAGTGGCCGACTTTCCAAAGACCTTATGGAAGCTGAGTGACAGTCAGGATCCAGGTTGAGTTGTATCTGATTTTGAAGCTGCTGCTTTCAACCATCATGGTTTACCCCTCCTTATTGATTCCTGCTTCTCAAGCATTTCCAGGAGGTGGTGGAGACAAACAACTATAAAGCCAGGGAGAATGTGATCAGGGAAAAATAAAGGCATAATCCAAGAACTGTGGAAGTGCTGAGCAAGCAGTGATTAAACGTAACTGTGACATCAGAAAAACATATCAGAAGAAGTGCCTTTGGACCAGGTCTGGAGGGATGAGCAGGATTTCACTTGGTTTAGAAGGTGCACAAGGAGTTCAGGCAAAGGAAGTTGCTAAATATGTGAAACAGAGCCCTAGAGTTCATTTTTCAAGTTGATGTATTGAATCCTCATTTACATTTCTCTCTTAATTACTTATCATCCCACTCTAAAAATAAATGAAGTCTCTAGAAATCCTCTTACAATATTTTACAATTGTTGTACATGTATTAGAAATTTGTTTTAAAATTCTAAATGAACACAACTCTCTAGCAAATTGTATTTAGGTGTCAGGAAGAATTGAGTCTTACTGGCCCTGGGGCTATGCTAGATGAAGCTCAGAGAAGGCTCAGGCCATGCCGAGCTAGACTCAACAGACTCTGTCGCCATGCTGTGCCCCTAACAAATGCCTACTTATGCAGAGTCTGTGCATACCAAAATTTCTCAGTGTGTCTCTCCTTGAGTTTCTCAGTTTTGACAGCATCAGGTAACCAACCAGCAGGTGATAACAGCTGTCCCTCAGTATCATGGGGTATTTGTTCCAGGAACCCCTTGGATACCCACATGCATGGATGCTCAATCTCTTATGCAAAATGGTGGAGAACAAAAAATACAGTTGGCCCTCTGCAGATTCTCAGCCCCTGAATGGAAAACACTGGGATGTTTTGTTTGTTTGTTTGTTCATGGTGACATTGGTTAATGCAATCCAGTAAGTTTCAGGTGTACAATTCAACAGTAAGGCATATCGATAGATGATAGATAGATAGATAGATAGATAGATAGATAGATAGATAGATAGATAGCATTGTGTGTTCACTACCCATAGTTAGATTTCTTTCTGTCACCAGATATTTGACCCCTTTTACTCTGTCTACCTCCCTCCTCTCCTCTCCCCCCACCCTTTGGTAACCACTAGTCTATTGTCCATGTCCACAAATCTCTGTTTGTTTGTCCTGTTCGTTTTTTGCTTTTAGGTTTATATCCCACTTGTAAGTGATATCATGTGATTTTCAGCTTTTTCTGTCTGGCTTATTTTACTTAGCATGATTATCTCAAGGTCCATCCATGTTGTCGCAAATGTCAGTATTTCATTTCTTCTTATGGCTGAGTAATATTCCATTGTATATATGTACCACTGCTTCTTTAGCCAGTCATCTATATCATAGGACACTTTGGTCCCTTCCATGTCCTGGCCACCGTGAATAATGATGCAATGAACATCAGTGTGCAAACATTTTTTTGGATATGGGTTTTCAAGTCTTTGTGGTAAATACCCAGTAGAGGGATTGCTGGATCATATGGCAGATCAATTCTTAGTTTTTTGGTACAGCCACTATGGAAAACAGTTTGGAAGTTTCTCAAAAAACTAAGGAAAATACTGTTTTTGATCCACGATTGGTTGACTCTGCAGATGTGAAACCTACTATTACAGAAGCCTTGCTACACTTTTGAAGAGATCAGTAGCACAACAAAAATGGTAGATAGTGAATAGAAATGAATTTGCAGTTCAGTGTACTATCTTTGAGAGGAGGCAATATAGCTTGCCAGCTAAAGATGGGAGTGTGAAGCCGACTGCTAGCATTTGAATCCTGTCTTTGTTGCTACCTAAGCACGCAGCCTTAGAAAAATTGCATAATGTCTCTGAATCTCTGTTTTCTTATCTGTTATAAGGTTCTTGGTAGGATTAAATGAGTTAACATATATAAAGCATTTAAACTCGTATCTGACATATACTTAATGATTGGTTAACCTTTATTACTTTGAATATAATCTTGAGTGAATCACTTTATTACACTCAATGAGTGCTTCCTTGAGCCAGAGATTCTTGACACTATTTTTGTGCATAATAATTACTATCACTTGCTGAACTCCTTCTGAGGGCCAGATATTCACTTTTTATCTTTGCTCCTATGACAGAATTCTCACTTTTCATGTTTCACAGATGAATTCAGTCACTTGCTCAAGGGCCTAAGGCTAGGAAGTAGAAGACTATAGATTTTAACTGCAAAGGCCATGTTCTTTGTGGTTGGTTATTAAAAGTACAGGAATGAGAAAGGGAAGACAATAAAAAGTTGTCTAAGACCTGTTAACGTTTCTGTACTGCTGAAATAATTAGAGAGTTAATTGAAAAGAAGAGAAAACGAACCAATTGGAGTTTCTTAACAGGGTTGTCACGGGGGGAGTGGTTTCTGGGCACTCAAGATTTAATGTGTGACACACTTGGGATATCGTCTGTTTTTATTCACACTGGTCTAAATTCTAGCTTGGCACTCTTCAGGAGGCTGAGATATCTGACTTCAGTTAATAAATGAGAAGTATATAAGATATCAAACTTCTTCCCACTGCTCTATCCAGTTTCTTTCCCTTTCTGCATGATTTACTTAATTACTTTCTTCCTTCCATTGTCTAATTACTGAGAGCGGCTGGTCGCTGTATCAAATCCACCTTTGCAGCATCTGTTGCTACGTGTGAGTAACTGAGGAATCAGGACTACTTAGGGGCTTTGTTCATTAGGTGATTTTGCTTGTGTAGTCAAAAGCCACCGAGGTTCTGATGCTGCTCTCTATGTGGCTGGAATTTGTCAGTCAACCTTCTTGTTGAGTACTTGGCATCCGAATGTATCCCAGGCCACCTGGGAACCATGCGTTAGGGAAGAGAAGAGACCCAATGGAGTGGAGCATAGGATTTTTAAAAAGCCCCTTCTCATTTCCACTGTACAGAATGGTCTTTTCTCGAGCTATGACCTTTTGCAGCTGGCAAAGGTGGTGTTCTCCCCATTTCACGACAGAAGAAACTCATTCTCCAAGGGGTCAAGTGACTTGCCTGTGGTCACGTGTCTGGTACGAGAAAGCTCAAAGCTTTTCAAGTGCTCCGCCCCCTACTCTTGCATTATCTCTACCCATAACAGAGATTGCACAGTGACAGAGATCATGCGTGGCTGTTACCTGCAGTGGTAAGGTGGCAGAAGTCACTTTGAGCAAATTGGTATTCCTAGGCGAAACCGTGTTCAAACTCAGAATGTCAGTGTTATCCTAATACTCATAAAACTTAAATACCCTCTCGCTCTAAGCAATTTCAAAGTCTTTGACTTTAAATAACATTTTTAGGCCTTTGTTTCCCAAATCTGTAACTTTTCCTTGGAGCTCCCTCTTTCCATTTTCAACTGCTAATAGATATCTCCACTTGCTCGTCTAGGAGGTATTTTCTACTTAAGATAGTTAAACCCTGGTTTTTTCATTCCCATTCCTTTCCTTCAAAACACTGTATTCACTCTTGATTTCCATCCCCATAAAACACATCGCCATCCATTCAGTTATGCAAATCCCCAAACTGTAACTCTTTCTTGATTCATCTTTTTCTCGAACCTCACATCAAATCCATCATCCTGTCTTTTCTACGCTGAAAAAAATATTGTAAATTTGACCCCCTTTCTCCATTGCCACCACTATCGTTCAATTCTAAATTGCTACTGGCTCTCACCCAGACCAGTTAGGGATGTGCTCGTGGGTCTTCTTGTATCTGCTCTTGCCCCTGCATAGTTCCTCCCTGACAGAAGACATAGAAAGATCTGTTAGAAATATAAATGTGATTTTTTTCACTTTCCTAGTTAGAATCCCCCAATGGCTTCCATGTCACTTAGAATAAAACCAAAATACCTTACCATATTCTGCAAGCATCTCGAGCGGGCCGTTCTCACCTTACCGATGCTAACCTTTAAGCTCACTCTGCATCAACTTTGTTGGTCTTCTTTCTTCTCCAACAGGCCAAACAATCGAGTCCTTGCATTTGTCCCCCTCATTCCCACCCTAAGCTGGCTCCTTGGTATGTTTTAGGTCACAGCTCAAAGTCACCTCATCAAAGAAGTTTTTCCTGATCCATGCTCCCCGCAAAACTCTCAATTTAATCACTCTGTTTATAATTCTCACTAAACTATTTTTCTACACTTCATGTTCCACTAGACCACTAGACTATAAGCTCTATAAAATAGGAATTTGCTTTCTTCTTCACTGCTATGAAACTGTCACCTATAATCATGTTAAGCATACATAGACAGTCAGTAAATATCCGTGAACTGAATACATGCATGGATGCCATTGTTTTTATCCTCTTAGGTTTCTTCATAAAATAAACGTATCCATTTAGATATACCTTTGAAATGTTTTGTTATTATTTGTTATTATACAATCGTTTGTAAACAGCAATTCATTTAAAAATTTCCAACAAATACAATTATTTAACCATTAATATTTTGTTGTTAGTAAATTATATTAGAAAAGATAGAGCCTTACTGCCCTTGGGGTTCTTCTGGAGAGAACTGACAGGAAGAATCAGTCATAGGCTGAGCTGAACAAATGAGCTCTGTAACTAGACCGTAGAGCTGACGATTGCTTACCTGTGTAAAATTTTATACCCCAAATTCTTCACAAAGTGACTTCAAGATTTCTGTATTATGATAGCATCAGGAAACAAGCCATCTTCTTATAGAGAGGCTCTTAAGAACATCCATATACAGATAGAAAGAAGCTTAGCAGATAACTGAAACAGCAGACATGGACTGGGGTCCAGAGATTTGAGCTCACATTTCAGTTTACAACGTGTAACTCTGGGAAAAAGCAGTACAAAGGTGATGTCGTAGAGCACAGCTGTGCTGTCATCCTGAGAGCTTTTGACTTCTGATTCTGCTCCTGGCTACCTGTGCAACTCTGAATAATTCATCCTTACTGGGTTGTTTCATGGATTAAATGAGGTAGTGTACTTAAAGCACTAGGAATGGTGCTAGGCGTGTAAGAGATCACTTAATGCTATTATTCTAATTATATCTTGGGTTAATTCCCTTACCCTCTGTGAAACTCTGATTCCTAATCAGTAACTAGTAGTAATAATTCCTATTCACAGGATGTTTGAGCTAATATATATAAAAGTGAGAAGTACATTATTAATGCATTAAAAAAATTTAATAATTTTTTTCATGTATTTAATTGGATCTTTACAAGCACTCAGTGGGAATAACTATAATCATCATCCCCATTTCCAGATGAAGATACTGAGACTCCAAAACAAATTTAAGGTCACCCAGTCAGGACTGGAATTTATGACTCTGATTTTTGGCTGTTGACTACACAGAGCAAGTAAGACGTACAACAGAGACCTTCAAATAGAATGTGTCTCATATTCTTATCTTACTCAGTCTACCACATGTCCTGAAACAGATGAGAAAGTGGTTCTTTTTAAATTTAATCTGGGTAGTGTAAACTACTTCTCCTTTGTTCTGAAACTTCCTGCGTAGCTAGGGCCCTTTGGCATTCTCCAGCAGGTGCTCTGCTGTACTCGATGGTTGAACTGCCTTCCAAATCTCAACTATACTGAGATGTTTGCTCTTTGTTCCCTTCAAACTCTGATTCTCGTAGAACTAATCTCTCCCACTTTCAACTTGTCTGATCTACGTTGTTTCAACATAGTGGTAAGTTTGTGGATTTTGCTCTGAATAATCAGATGCTTTCTGCCCGCCAGCTAGCTCACATCTGTTTTCTCACCTACAGACTCACTGGTCTTCCTCCTCTTGTTCGTGTCTCCTGGGTCACTAGTCATTTCTAGCTTTAGCTCATCTGTACCAATCTCGTTTTATTTCCTGTGAGTCAACCATCTTATGACAGGGAAACCGACACCCTTAAAGCCCTATATTAAATGTGAGTATTGAGATTTTTCTTTTGTCTGCAGGAAAAGCATACATATGATTGACTCAAGAGACTCAGGAAAAGTGGAAGTTATCTCTTTCAAGCTCTTCAAAACTTGTCCTCCCCCAAAAGATGTTCTAGATGGAGACAATAAAAGGAGAGGCTAATTATCTCTCTAGAACTATCTATTACTCCCATTCTTCCCATTCCCCCTTATTTCCTACTCTATCCATATATGGCTTTGATTTAATACTTTAAATTGGCTTGTAAAATATTTGCCATAGAGGGATAGCAATTTCACAAAAACAACAAAATAACAACAACAACAAAATTATTAGTTCTGAATATCATTACTAAGCCCAATAAATTTATAGGAAAAAATATTCCTGAAAAGTACCTTAATTTAAGCACCAGCTTCTAAAATTTAAGCCCTTAGGTGCAGTATATATAATGCAATTCTTCTGAAACACTTTGGTTTGGGAAAACGTCTAAAAATTGCCTCAGCCAGGATTTGGTGAAACCCAGACCATGAATCAATGTGTTGCATGTGAAATCATCCAGGTTAAATCACTGCTTTCTGGATTGCTTGCTACTTCTTGCCCAGACAGATGGACCTCGATTTCCTCAGAAGAATCTCATCTCATGAAGAGAGCGTTCTAGGTCCTTATTTCCTTTATTCCTCCTTAAACTCCCAAATACTCCTAGACATCATTTGAGTCCTCTGTTGGAGTTCAACAATTTTGCGTGCACTTCTCTTAGCCATCCGCCTCCGGTGACTTGGGTCCTGACGTTCCTGCTGCCCCATCTGTAACTAACTATCTCCACCAGCCACACTGGTCTCATCTTTAAATTCAGAAGTCAGGGAAGCAGCCCCTTGCCACTAAGCCCCAGGAACTACTGGATTCACTGATACACTCTATGCCTGTCCTGAACGGGAATCCTATTGTCTCCCATGTCAAACTGGAAGTTCTGGAAAAACATTGTCATCATGGCCTCTGGGCAAGTAATCTTAAGGTTTTTCCCTGCATTTCTTCCTCTTCCTGCTGCGATCTTAGTTCTGACACTACAGATTTCCATGAACTGACTCACGATATTTCTTTTAGCATTCAGAGGGATCTGCTTCCATTCTTGGAATAACATTTTCATTCTTCCTTCCTTGAGCAGCGCATATGTTCCTGCTGAAAAGAACAGCAGAAAGCTGTGAGCACTTGTTGTTTCTGAGTGGAGCGTGGATTTGGAACATGCACACAAAGAGCCAAGACTGTGCACAGTGTCAGGCGACGATGCCAGGCCAGTTTGGGGTTTATAGCGTACAGCATGGGATATCAAAACCGGAAGGGACACGAGCACAGACTTGTTTTTGATTCAGTGTTTTGAGGTTGGAGTGTCAGCCATATAGGTAATATTCATGAAGATAAGACAAAATAGTATTTTCTGAGGCTCGACATGAGAGAAGCTGAGGGAGCAGTGGACAAGCTGGAGAATGAGGGTCTTCTGGTACTGATGATGGTGATTTAAGCCAAATTTGTTCTTTTCGTATGCAAATATGCTGTCTTCTGTACAGCTGGCATCTTCATTACTCCTGAACAGGACAATCAAAGAGCATTTCCCAAGAGCACTGTTTCTCCTGGCAGAGGTTTTTTTTTCTCTCTCTAGATTCTTCAATGATACTTAAACTGACAAACGGTACTGAGTGGGTAGTTTATTTTAGTATGTGTAATGTGCCCAAATAAAGAAGTGAATGTAATCTTCTCAGCCATTATTTTTTCCTCTTAAAAGGCCAACATGTTTTTATTTAACACACACAGATACATATAAAACATGGTGGCATATTTTTTATATTATTCTGTTTGGGGGGAAAGAAGTAAGACATTTTATTTCAGGATCCGTTTCCCAACAATCTGAATCTGCTTTTTTACATAAAAGAAATCGGTTTAATTTATAAGTGAATCCGTTGTAATGAAATATCGGAGCAGTGGTGCTCAAATCTCAGTGTAGCAAGAATTCTAAAGCAATATTTCCGTACTACAGCTCTTAAATTCCCACTTGCAAATCATTATCTGTATTCCTCGATAACTCTGTCATCTGCTTCCTGCCTATGGCATTAGTCTCATCCTTTCCTCAAGTTTTATTTGAATTCTGTTATCAGAGTGTTGAGTCTTAAAATCCTCGTTCCAAAGCTACCTCACCACTGAACATGCAAAGGAGCAGACGGAGATAAATGACGTTACTGACAAAATATTAACTCAGGCTGCCGAAAATGGACCTAGTGGTTAAAAGTAAATAAGTAAAAAATAGTCTTCCTCCTTGAACCATATGTTGTGACCTACAAATTTGACCAGTTCATTAAAAATATGGATATGGAACTAATGAAACAATGAAATGGCAATAGGCACACTGTTGTTCTAGACATGAGTTAACACAGGCAAAGAGTAAGTCTAAAGCAAACTAGCACATAGGAAGTATGCAGTAAATCGTGCATCCTGATCTCCACCCCCATCTTCTTTGTAAGCTTCATAAATAATATTAAATAAGAACAACCTTAAAATGTGTATGGTATTAGAATTTTATTGTTGTAGTAGAGGAGCATAAAAAAAATCTAGCATTATTTTAGTACGTCTAAGGAATTCTTTTATTAAGATGGCTTTATTTATGTGTGTGTGTGTGTGTGTGTGTGTGTGTGTGTGTGTGTGCGTGTGTGTGTGTGTGTTGATTCCTTGGGTTGATTTCTTATCTTTCAACTTTAAACACTGAATTGCCTTTTACCCCCTGACTTTCTGGAAACTTAAAATTAATGCTGTGTTTTCAAGTTATGTGGGTATACTTAGTGTCCTAGAAAGACTCTAATTTTGAATTTGGAACATGAATATTTTGAACTCGATGCCTTAAAATAACAAGAGAAAAACAAAACAAAAATGAAAAAAAAAAGAAATCCAAATTTTCTAATCATTTTTCCACACCACCTTTTATACATTTTTAATTTTTCCAAAAAAATATTGCTTATGTTGGCAGCTCCGCATGGTTCACATATTCTTTAAGGAAGTATGTGTTAATTAAAATCTCCCACACAACAGTTAAGGGGAAAATAACACATTTTTGTTTTATTTCTATCAAGACTTAAAAAATGATTACTAAAGGGAGAAGCTGTGGTTTAAGATGTATTCATGATCCCAGTAGTCCTCAGTCCTATGAATATGCAAGTGACGACTTTGATGACTTCACTTTTCAGAGTGATGAGAGGAACATCTGTTAGAGAGGATGGTGAGATTGAGCAGAGAAGAGCCAAATTTGAGAAAGGTTAGAGAAAATAGGCTTGATCAGTTGAAAATAAGCTAAAAATGAAAAGGGAGGGCAAAATGTGACAGTAGACTCAATCAACTAGAGACTCTTTATTTTATTTTATTTCTTTCAATTCAGCAACCATTTATTGAGTGCCTCCTCTTTACTAGTGCTGGGGTTAAACCAGTGGATGAGAAGAGAAAGGTCCCACCTACAAGGGCTTCACAGTCTGATAAGATCAAGGAAGAATTGTCCCAGAAAGCCAAGCTAAATGCAACTAGCTCTATAGTTATTTGAAGAATGTAGATCTCAAAAGGCATTTTTGTTTTGGTTTTGGGGTTTTGCTTGTTTTGTTTTGTTTTGTTTTGAGGCTGGTAATGCATGTGTTTTAGGGGCAAGTAAACCTATCAGTTGCCAGGTGCTAAATAGCAGCTAGAAGCTAATTTTAATATTAGGTCAATGTTAGGTTTAAAAGAAAACCTTAAAATACATAGGCTGGCTCACAATTTAAAATCTAAATAACTGATATCAGTAGAAGACATCACTATTCTCAAGGTGCCTCGGCTGTTCTCACTTGCAGAATATTCTTGGTCATCTCCTTCTCCACTTGAGTCTCAGCTTCTGCCATATAGTTAGGCCACCAGTTCCTTTCTGTTGAACTCATTCTCCTCCTGGGCCCACTCATTCCAAACACTCAAAATTATCATTAACTCAAGTGAAGAGCGATGAGAGACTCTTAAAGAGTCTACAGAGAATACAGAATGAAGATTAAAGGATATATATTAATGGCCATAAATCCGCTCCGCATGATATACAGCCACATTTTCCTAAGAAGTAGCCTTAAGAAAATATTCAAATTTGAATAGTATTCCCAATTGCTTATGAAATTCTCATCGTGTGGGTATTAGTCCGAGGCAGGGACTCTGTGTACTCAGTCATTTTTTTGCACACAATTGAATTCTCATGGAATGCAGTGCTCTGGGTAGGAGGCGGTACTGTCTTCTGAATCCACTCAGGGTATCTGAACTGTAGAGGTTGAGATCCTAGTCTTCAGGAGATTGCTGTCTTAAAATTCCTGAGAAAAAGGAAGAATAGATAAAAGAAAGGTAGAAGAAACTAAAATAGGAAAACATTTTATAATGGCAAAGTAAGTAGAGAAGAGCGGCCATTGGGCTTTTTATGTGCTGCATTTATCTTTTAATGTACAATGTAAATTGATTTAAACTAGATGTAATCACTGGTATAGGATGGTAACCGTGAAACTATATAATGAAATCCAGTAATTTATTGGATGGGAAACATAACCCAAATTAGCGTATCAGTTGATTAGAGGCATCTAATTTTCTGAAGTACAAAGAACAAGATGTATATGTGATGTTTTTGAGAAAACGGATCAAACATTAAGAATTTGAAAAGCAAATAAAAAACGGTATTGCAGGCTTTAAGCATCTTACCCACAGCCTTGGAGAATGGCTGACTCTCTCAGTGGTGCTAAGATAAGAGAGGTGCCGTTGAGGGAGCCTGGGAGCCAGATGGTTATTTCTTCTAAAGACCATTTTTCTATTCAAAATGCGCCCCCATCCTCTGTACCCTGGCCATGATTTCATGTCTTCCATTTTCCCTGTGAAGAGTCTGTAGTGAGTATAAAAGGTGTGCTTCTATCCGGCTGTTTTGGGATCTCGCGGCGCCATTTATTTTTAATTGCAAGAAAAAGAAATTTTATTAGAATTAGCAGTCTTCCTTTTTGATGAAGGAAGTACACAGAGCAAGTCTTTCCATCACCCCTTGGGATACGTCAGTTGCTAAGACGGTGCCTTCCTATGGGCCATTATTCTCTGAGTAAAGGAACACTTCACTTCCCAGATAAACTCCTGCTTGGAGGGCAAGTCGACCACACCTGCAGCACCTCCGAGGGCAGGCAGAAAATAAAGCTTTCTGCTCTCTTTGCCTTCTTGTTTGAAAGTGTCTAGTTGGGGGGGAAATTATCCAGTGTGTGTGTGCCCATCTGGTTGCAAAAGTGATAATATTGATAATAAGCTATGATTTCTGAATTTAATAAATAATCCAGTAAAAGGTTTTTTTTATTTTTTAAAATTTGTCAATATGAAAACAAGAAGGTACAAAAAAGTCCCAGGTATTTATTTAATAAAATCTTTTTATTGAAAAAAATGAAGTTACACAAAATCAGGACTGACCTGAAATATCTTGAGCATATAATTACTATGAAAATATTGGATAGAAAAATCCATTTTGGGTCAATGTACAACTATATTCACATTAATGTTAATAAGAATAATTTAAAGATCCTATAATGTGTCTGGTAATTTACATACTCTACTTCTTATAATCTTTATAACAAACCTATGACATCTTTTCTTTTATTTCCATTTTACAGATGAAAAAATAGAAGTTCCAAGAGATAGAGTAATTATTCAAGGGTCCATAGATCCTTAAGGTAGATCCAGGTTTCAAATAGAATTTTGTATCAAGTAAAAAAAAAAGTTGTGTCTTCGTCCTCTCTGGGCTGCACGGTGTGGTTTCTCCTGTGAGCCTCATTTTCCTTTGGTTAACTGAGGAACAGAATTGTAGAGATGTGGCAACTCTTGTCGAGGTGTCCTGCCCTCATCTCCTCTGCTCGTGGCCATGGATTTGTTGTGGAAGAAAGAGGATAAACTTTGTTGGATGCCACTGACACAGAATGGTGAGAGCAGAGATGAAATGGAGTGAGGCAAGAAAAATGACCTGACTTCACAGAAGACGGAGTTCTTGAGGGGAGAGAGGCAGTTGCTTGGAGTGAGTGGGCCGTGAGCTCACACTGCCCCGGTGGGTCACGGCACTGCTCCTGTGCAAGCTTGTGGCAGGCGCCTTTGCTTATTTGTATACAGGTCTTAGAACGACTAACATCTGGCCAGTGCCACTTTATTCAAAGGCACCTGAAAGAACTGATTATTGCTGGGACTGAACTCTCTGATAGAAGGATTCAGAGACATTTTTAGACGTCAGCCACAGTTGGCTAGAACGATAGAGAGGCTCGATGGATCCCCCAGACTTGGCATGACTTAGAAACGATGGCTGCATGAAACACAAACCGATCTTTTATAAAAATCATATTTTGGGTTAGACAGAATATTAACTCAGTAAGACCCCAGAAGACGCCCGCCCCTTAACTTTTTGACTATCGAATACTGGAAGATCTGTGAGAAGAAAACATGATCTGTGCTCTGCTCCTAAGAATCCAAATAGTAGCTCCAAGCATCTGGACCAGAGGTTGGCAACTTCTGGTTCTTTGCCCAAATTTAGTTGCAGAGGTATTTTCTGTGGCTCTTTTACCTACACAGTGACTGGGGTTTCAAGCTTGGGACAAATCTTCAAATCAAGCCACAGTGGGCTTTCCTTTTTTTTTTTTTTCCAGGAGATGGATATAAACACAGTCCTCTCTTTTGATGTAGCCTCGGCCTTCGGGTTTGCTCAGGGCCCAGCCCTCCCCTGAGATGGCGAAGCTCCATTTATTTCATCACTGCACTTCTACTGAGGAGTCTTTGCTCATGGAGGGGAAGCCTCCCGGCTCCTGCTACAGATCTGAGCTAGAGAAACATGTAGGCATCTGGTCATAGTGAACCCTCACGTTGCTACTACAAAGTGAACCCTCACGTTGCTACTACAGCGAAGTTAACAGAAAAATAGGCATTCTTCGCACTTTCATTTTTCCTAAAGAAAATTTTCAAATTACAGGTTTTTTAAAAAATTACCGTTCTATATTGTTATTTTTCCTCTTCACAGTAGAAAATGAACAGTCGATTCAGTGGCCGCAAGCCAGCCTATCAACGTCTTGTATATTTTAACTCTTCTGGGCTCTAAGAACACTTTTAAAGAGCTCAGTCCAAAACTAAGCCAGTAAAACGACAGAAATAAAAGTAAAAAATCTACCGATGAATGAACAATTGCAGAGAGCCATCTATTTATTACTACACATTTGATTCGGGAATTCTCAAATAAGCAAAATAAAGCAGCAGACGCGAAGCCCTGCAGCATCTTTGGTCTCATGAGTTGAGGGAGGCCATCATGGAGGCTGCTCCTGGAGCGGTTTTGGTTGGTTTTGGTTGGTTAACGGGCAGTGGTAGGTACGACTGGCAGACTGATATAACGTTTTTTTGATTTCTGAAAACTGATTTTTCAAGCTTTTTTATTGGCTATTGAGTAACTCCTATGCAGGTTAGGCTTTACAGTGACCAAATGAGTAATAACTCCATGAAGCAATGCAATCACTCATCATTTATCACCCTTCCAGTGGGACAGTTTCAGTATGTATAGAGCCATGGTGTATATAGGTTTCACTCTATGAAATGCAGTGACTCATGTACTGGGTTTGGTATTTACAAAGAAATGTCGGACCCGGTGACAGCTTTTAAGGAGCTGTCTGAATACGACTGAGTCGACAAAAGAATTCTTTTACAGAATAATACAACACTAAATATTGGTAAATGTTAGTATTAATATTGGTAAATAATAGTATGATGATATTAGTAAACATTATTTTGCACAGAAAAGAAAATACATTTATGAAAAGGGTATGATTTCTTCCTCACTTCCACCCTGAGAAATAGGTAGACAGGAAATTGAGTGTTTAAGGGTTTGTGACTTAATTGTCACAGAGCTGGGAAACAGAGAATCTGGGAATACAGCTCAGGGATTCTGACTGATCACAGGGTCTTTGCATGGCATCTTGCTGCCTGAGCATTAGGGAAAAGTAAATCCTCTGGGCTGTTGAGAAGAAAAGAGATATGTGCAGCCCAAGAAATTACTTTAGTTGTTTTTGCTGTTTTCTATGCATGTTTTGATATAGAATATAAATAAATACAAAGTGCCATTATTATTGTTTTTACTTCATCAATATTTGGGTGTCTGCAAATTGGTTTGGACAGGACATTTCAGTTTAATGGAGCTCTTCTCTGTTTTTATTAGAAGTGAGTCTGTTTCTCTGATAAAATGGAGAATTTCTGCTTACTTCTGCGAAATAACCACAGCCCACATTCAAGCCTGATAAGAAATCAGAAAAAGAGTAACTTATTTTGAGCAAAAGTGTCATAAGCTCATATGACAGCAATGAGCTTACAAGCAGCAAGTGGGCTAGATGCACGTGTTGGAAACAAATTGACTCCAGCTTTAAAATCCAAGGAAAGACATATGTCAATGTCAGCAAATGGAGAGAGGACTTTACACTGTGAGCAAAAAACCAAGAGAGTGATAAAGTTAGATACATTCATGGGGCAAGTAAAGGAAATGATCAAAATAACCACCTAAGAACAGTCAAGTCAAAAATCTAACTTTTTTTTTCTTCCGGTGATATGTTGACATTGTTGAAACCTCACATCGGAATTTTATAAAACTGTAGATCTCTTGGGTTGGGCAATAAAGAATCATGGTAACAGGTCTTTCAAAGAGAGGTGCCACTGTGCAGGAGAGGAATTCAGGATGCCCAGAAAAGGAATGGATTCAGGATACCGGGAAAAGACATGGAGCTAATGGTGAATGATGGAAGCAAACTCCCAGAGACTTCTAGTAATGTAAATGCGAGTGCTTCATATTTTTAAGCCACTAGTTCTTAATATCTAAAACCAAAATAATTTAAAGCACCTTTTTGAGAAATAAAGGAATAAATAGCAAAATATTTCAAAACGGCGAAGGCTAAATAAACTAGCTATTATTTTTTCTACACGTGCTTTCCTAAAAGGTAGAGCATGTGATTTAAATAAAGAAAAATGATGACAAAATGTCATACAGGATTAAAAGAATCTCAAAGTCTGGCAAGAAGGAGTTAAGTTAAATGATTTGTCCAGCATCGTTTAGCTGGTATAACTTGAGGAAAACCAGGCCCGTTTTGTTCCAAAGCTCCTGTTTTTTTTTCCTCTATTCCATTTTGCTTCTATAAAATGAGATGATCTGTAAGTGATTGAAAGGTGATAATTACATTTAGAATTTGCTTTGCTTTTAAGTTTCAGATTTAAGTCTCAGTTCCTCTGTCCCAGTAGCTTGAATATACCTGTCCCTTCTCTTCCTGCCCTGACTATTCAGAGACACAGGGTAGGGATGGCGTAGAGCCCATCACACTGTCACCGTGAACCCAGGCCCAGGGCTGCTTGGCTCCCCCATCACAGCTCCGGCCTGCCTGGAGTGACCACCTGAGTCTAACTTGAACTCCCTCCAGCGAGAACACTTGCATCATGCTTAAGGATCCAACTGCAGGTAGCGAAATTACTATTTCAGTGCCAGGGGAGGACGCACAGTGAGAGATCTTGGACTTGATGAAAAAGAATATAGTTGTGATATATATGTATATACTTATATAGGATTTTAATATATGTGTGTGTGTGTGTGTATAAAATTTTCCCCAAATTGCGACAATGATATGTAGCAGGAGAAAATATTCAGGTAAATATGGTATGGTGATGAGAGTCTGTAATATGAGCCTGGTGTCTCAAGGGAAAGCTCTTACATTTGTGGCCCCTGGGCAAGAATTTAACCCATCCTTATTCAACATTTCTCCCTCTCAGACTTGGCTGGAATCCCAGAAAGGGCGTTTTTAACCCCTCCTCTGCCTGCTCTGCCTCTTCTGGTGTTTTGTGAGCTGTTGTGGTAGGGTAGCCTGTTTCCCAATTCTGTCCCCGAGTGTGACTGTCGGAGGCCAGCTATAGTGAGGAGCTAGGTAAGGAGCAAGCATGCATTGAACTAATCCAGCCAGTGCCAACGTGGAACAGCGCAGTTTCCTGGATATGGCCCGACTTGGTTCACTTAGTCTAGGAGTGTGAATTAAAGCCCAGGGTTTAATGACTATTTAAAGTCACTCAAGTCTCTGAGCTGTATGTGCAAAGTCACGCATTAGAGCTGGGATCCCAGGGCGAGACTTGCAAGAGCTGCAAATGTGATCAGTGGAAATGAACTCTCAATTCAGCTACGCAGCACGTGACTTCCTATTTCTGTAAGGTACTTCCAAGGGACTTCCTCTGTCAAGTCAGCCCCAGTCTCCGGAGATTTCATTCAGTGCCATAGCTCAGTTCACTTCCAGCCCTGGACAGAAGTTTTCCCTGGGATATGGTGTCAGTTTCTTCTCTTTCTTTTTGCTCTGCCACTGCCAGCATGCAAGGATCTGGTGGCTCCTGTCCGTGATCGCAAGCTGAGTACTCTGGTGCAGATCTCAATAATCCACCCCACGGAGGAGGGGCTGATAAGATACTCCAGCACGGAAATTGTGGAGGTGAGCATGCCGCATTACTCTCGTGAGTGCTCTCTCTGCCTCTGTCTCTGTCTCTGTCTCTGTCTCTGTCTCTGTCTCTGTCTCTCTCTGTCTCTCTCTCTCTCTCTCTGGATTTGAGGAAGCAGCCGAAATAAGTTAGTTCATGGCCTGTAGCTATGCTGTGTTAGTGTCCTCTGTCATATAGGAAAGCATACCTGAGGTTATTAAGCATGCTTTGGTAACTTCCCAGAATAAACAAATGGAGGAAGAACTTGCCTTTTTCATAAATGACTTTATTTTTCTTTAGTAAATAGAAAAATTTCCACTTTGAATTCCCAAATAGAGCACCACATAGAGCAAAAACCAAAATATAAATTTTAAATTAAATGGAATGAATATTTTTTTTTCGAAAAAAGAAAATTATGAAATACCTAGAGAAGTTTTAAACCTGTTTAATGTTTTTGCCCTTTTTATCTTTTTCTGTATTTTTCAATACAATCTGTGGGAACTATATTCTCAGCTGTTTGTGTCTGTCTTTTTAAGGTACAATGTTTTTTCAAACAAAGGTAGATGATTAATTTGCGAAACTAATTTTTCCAGGGAAAAGGTGTAAATATTACTCATCAGATGAGAGATTTCCTATTTACATTTATTTTTACTAATATCACATTCCATGTGTCAAGAGGAAATTGTGTTGGGTTAGATTCAAAAGAGGAAGTGTTTCTCTTTTGATTATTTAGTCCTTATCACGTATATTTCACAAACGTAGTGAATGAGACATACTTATTTGAACATCTGGGATGAAAGAAAGTGCAGTTTAATCTCCCTGGTCTTTGCCTACGTTTCTCGGACCTGTGAGCCTGTCTGTTTTGAATGACGAGTTTCTTTGTAAGAACCTACCCCAGAACTGGCTGGCTCAGGGCTGACCTGCGTCTAGACGCAGTTGATGGAATAAATGATTCGGACTGAACTCCACTCATTTCTGTAATAGGAATGACCCAGATCCTGCACACAGCCCTGAATCTGCCCTGTGGAAATTCTGGGTTTCAATGTTGGTATAATTTGTAGTTCATGCTGTAGCTGAACAGACAAAAATAGTCTTATTCATACCAAGACACTTTGACTGAAATTGTAAAATGTTTTGTTATATGGAAAAAACTTTTTCAAGTAGTATTCCAACTTAATTATTTTTTAAATGTGGTCAAAATTGAAAAGAAATTATTTACTTTGACAATCCTCAAAATTTTACATTTGAACATATTTAGTTGTTTAGGGCGGTTTTATTTGCTTCCTGTTCCAAAGTATAACACAGTGACAAACAGTAGTATTTGCTGAATAAAAGGAAGAAAGAAAGAATGAATAAATGAATAATTTGGGCTTTCAGAAACTTACATAGACAACTGGTTTACAGAACTCTAGCAAGTTTTCAATGATAGTCAGCAATATAGATATTTAAATATAAATATAAAATTAAATATTGGCTGTCAGTTCTCTAAAAATGAATTCTGAGACATTGAAATGTCCTGTGTGCTGTATCCTGAGCTAGTAATTTCATAGCCCCAAATCCATCATGTTTAGTTTCTTTCATTAGTTTTCTAATCGATCTGAGGAAGAAAAAAAAAACACACACGCACACAGCCGAACATCTAAAAATAAATGGGCACTAACGGAGCATGGCTTTCAATTGAATCATTACAGAAAGGAAATAAATGGACAGCATAAGCTTACCAAATGGTTTTTTATGAGAAAATTACTTCATTTTAATTTAAACAGTCAATATTTTAGCTTATGTGCATATATTACAGGTTATTTCCATTAAACGCGTTGTAAATGGACTGACAACCGACCCTAAAGAAGGGTTCTGCATGAAATGAAAATAAATGGTTTTTCAAAACTATTCGCAGCTCTGAGGACATTGCAGGGTCATTTGCTATCAACAGCTGCATCGGTACTTTGGGGCCCTGCGGCATCTTGGTGCCCGTGAACATCGTTCGGTAGTTCCGATCTTCCTTCTACTAGAACTATTTCCTAGAAAAACAAACAGACCCAGATACACTTTCTGCATTCTCACATGTCACTGCATGCCGCCGGCCGCAGTTGCTGTCTTACTGAATCAAAGTTGTCTGCTCGTGCTGTTACAGGGAACAAGAGACCCACTGTTTCTGACGGGTGTCACATTCCCATCTGAGTACCCCATCTATGAGGAGACCAAAATAAAACTCACAGTCTACGATGTCAAGGATAAGTCTCATGACACCGTGAGTACTTGTACTTCTTTCTTTGGGAAAAGGAGTTATGTGTTTCCAAACTATTGAGTTTTTGGTGTAACTGGCTTTTTGCAAAGAGGGTATTTGTACTGTGTTTGTGTTTGTCTTACGTTTATGGTTAGCTGGGATTTTTAAAAAAATTCATTTGGCTTTGTTCCAGACTGGCAATTGGGTAAAAGCAGCAGCCCCCAGACTAGATTTTTGTCTTCCTCAGGAAGGCTGGCTCGATCTCTTGGTTTACATTTTTGTTGTTGATGTTGTTTTAAGTTGCTGAAGGAGTGATACTGTGGGTAGAAAGCAAGTGGAAGAGATGAAATGATGTTTCAGAACTTTCTAGATATTGTACTTACTCTCAAGTAGGGGATTGACAAAGTGCTTTGCTTTGACAATTTATCTTTTCCATAATATATGTAGAGAAATTCCCTCTACTTTTCCTGAAGTTCCTGGCATCAGAGCAAACAGAAACACTAGGCAGGAGCTTTCATTGGCCTCTTTCCATCGAAGTCCTGGAAAGTCTCAAGGTGTCTTGTTCTAGGTTCTTCAGCTTTTCTACCTGATCTTACTTTTTCTCCTTATAAACCAGACCCCCTGGTAGACAGCTAAGTACCTGGGCAATATCTTGAGGCCATTCTTAAAATTTCCGGACTGGAGAGAATGCTCTAGGCTAGGCTTTGGGAAGGGAAGGATTTAAAAGGAGCCCTCTCCTTTAAATATCTCCCTTTAGCATGAATTTTGGTCTGTTTTCAAGGCAGGGGAGCTATAGGAGTCTTGATGGTCAACAGTGAAGCACAAACCAGGAGGTACTTTGAAAGCAGGAGGGCCGGTAGGTTCCTGGAGAATGCTGGATGAAGTTCAGGGATGCCGCTGGACACGGAGAATCACACAGCAGCTCATCCAGGGGACACTTAACTCTACACTGTGCTTCACTTAGGCATTTTTATCTCGCTCATGACTCTCTCTTTCCGTTCTTTACCATAAAATATATAACATAGATGGAGGGTTGGGGATGTTTAATAGAGAAAAAATATTCTGTGTTGAAGGAACTTCTACTCATCTTAGTTCCAGAAAAGATCATTTCTTTAAAATTGCAGAAGAAATGCCCAATTAAACGCATAGCATGTGTGTGGAATAGAAATAGCTATGGTGGTCGGGCATGTTTATTACGAAGGTGGACTGTCTGGTTCCTGTTATATTGACTAGCTTTGTGACCCTGGGAAAATTCATTCTTCATGCCTCTGTTTCTTCCTTTATAATATTTGCTTCATGGGGTTGTTGTGAGGATTAAATAAGTTAATATACGTAAAATAGTTAGAAGACTGTTACAGATTAATTAGTAAGTATAAATTGCTACATTTCTTATTGTTAATTTTCTTGGCTGCTGCCTCCCAGTTTCTCATAGTCATAAAAATCAAATAAGGGAAAATTAACTAAAATCCTTTTCTTTATTTATTAATTTTGTTTTTTCCCCTTAAGTCGTACTACATTTATTGTTTCTGACTTCTTTGAAGAAGAAAGGAAGACAAAAATATTTTACAACAAAAAATGGAATTAAAACTGGCAACTAAAAATTATTTGCTTAGGAGTTCTGTCTTTTTTTTTTTTTTCCATTTTCCTTGATTTTTGACATAACGTGGAAAAGAGTAGACTAAAATGAGAAGATCTGGACCAGGTTTGATAGACCTGGCACGAGGCCTCCATCTCTATGTCTGGCTCCCGCCCCCCGCCAGAGAAGAGAGTGAATTGAAGGTAACAGGAAAAACCATTAAGTTGAGAAGGAGGGAGAGATGGTTGAAGTACGTGGTAGATGGAGGTGACGCAATAGTGCAGAGGAGTAATAAGCAGAGAAATGACCAGGATGACAGGGAAAGAGAAGCAGCAACTCCTGGGTTTTATGTTCTTCCAAGCACATGATCAAATTCAATGCTCCCCACAAGCCCAAGGCATCGACAGGACAGAATGTGGAAGGGACAGTTATAGAAACACTGCTACAGAAATGAAGATGTCACCCCTGAACTCGTGGGTTTGTTCAGTTCTTAGAAACATCAACGTTAGAAATATTAAACACTAGCGTTTCTATCTCCTTCGATCTCCCTCATTTAAAATGTGCATGTATGTTAATGCTTTCAGGATGGATAATTAGCCGACTCATTAATTATGCTTTTTGTTGGCTTCTATTTCTAGAAACTAATTATTTAGAGTCTTTTAAATACTCTCTTCCTTGATCAGAGGTGTTATCACATGAAAGTATTAGACGAACTGAAATTCCTGCTGTGCAATAAGACTTGTGAAATTTGAACATACTTAAATGCAGCCAGCTTTCATTTACCAAGTGCTGTTAATTAAGGCATAACCTCTTCCTTAAAATAACCTAACAATTAGCTCTGGTGATGGAAGTGTAAAGAGAAACACAGTTCATTAATATGCTAATAGTCTCCGTGGACATAGAATCTTTATCCTGGCACTTTTTCTCTCATTTCTTAAGCTTTTCTTTGGGGTAAGGGAGGCAGAAAGTGGTTTTAAAATACAGTTTATAATTATGAACACTTAATAATCTAAATATTTTAAAATCTTAATACTTTTAAGGCTTAAGGAATGAGATTAGGAACATTTATGTGTTTTGGAAAATTAATGAAATGTGTGTATGTCTTTAAAAGTAGTTTTAATATTTGATCCTAGCAACTATTGATTATATTAGGCTGACCCAGGACAATGAGATTTTGTATATTAGCTGAATATCAGTTAGTTGAATCAGATGACTAAGTGTTTGTTTTTTCCTATTATCATTATTTGAAGTTAACCAGTCAAATAAATTTGTTATTTTGCCATCTCATGTTCATTTACATACATATTAACATTCGATATTTTTAAAGAGAAATAACTTTTCATCTGTGCCCTTGATGCAGCCATTTCTATTTGTTGTTCCTGTGTTCCACTAAACAACTGGTCCTAAGATTGATTATCTTAGTAAAGTTAGCAGAAATGCAATTAATCATTGTAACAAATGAGAAGAGTCTAACCGTTGATTCACAATGACTACTGTTTTCCCCTACTCCATCCTTCATCCTTCCCATTTATTGCATGCAGTAAGTCTCTCTCTCTGGCAGACGCACAGGTGGGGTATGGCGATGATAGGGTCGTTATGAGAATTAAAGTGACTATTTTATTATTTTCCCCACCATGAGGACATTAGCTATTAGCTGAGAATGGGCTGCTCTAATATCTAGCTGTTTGGTGGAGATTTAAAGCTTGAAATTGAAGCCCAATGTTAGGGTACAAGAGCCGCAGTTCTTAACAGTGAAGTTGATATCTTCCAGATATATATTGGTTGTGTGCTCTATTTTAAAACTCCTGGGAACTGAAACAACACAGACAGAAGTGTTTTTAGCACATCATTTACAATGTTCGGCCCTAGAAAATCAAGCTGGGTTTTCATAATCTACAGAAAAAAACTCAAAGGAAGGAGAAATTTATGAAGAAAAAGAACATCACTATCAAACTTCGTCTCTCTCCTTATGTAACTGGTGTTTTGGAAGGTACTGAAATGAGGCTCTTTCAACACTCAGTTTAGGACAGCCATCAATCTACAAACATGATTAGGTCACGAAATTGTTTTTGCCCATGGTAGAATTTCTAAAGTATTCGGAATTTGAATTTCTAATGTATTTTGCAGGAGTGCTCCGTATCTTTTGCCCTTGGCGTAAATATATCCTCCAATTGGTTAGATGTTTAGCTTATAGGACAGAGTCCCATGTCCAGTAGACGCCGAACCTTTCTCAGGTGAGGGTATATGTTCTATGACTTATTTTTTTACTACCAGTTACTAGTAATTCCTTCATTTCTACCTTTCGGAAAAAGTGACCTTATCAAGACTGGATGTAAATTTGTCACATTGTGTGTCCTCTACGCCCAAGGCAGTTTAGTTCTAGTACAATTTCCTATAAAGTATCCAGTTTTGTTTTTATGTTTTTCTATGGAAAATGAAACCATTTACATTTAGTATGTTTTGACTTCTTAGAAGTTTAAGTCTAACTATAATTGTTGAAATTCCGTGAGCTGGCCATTCTATCTTAAAGATACGGTATAGTGGGTGACGAAAAAGATATTGAGATTACTGATGACTAAGTACATTCAAAGCACTATATTCAATATGTTACATACAGTTTCTTCTTTAACCTTCATAAAACTTCTTTGAGGGAAGTATTATGATCCCCATTTTAAAGATGAAGAAATCGAATTCTGAAAACTTAAATAGGCCGAGTCAAAGACTTTATTTTTTCCAGGCTACACTATGATACATATATTGTTTATAGAATTTTCCTCATTTTTACTCCACAATGTGGTATTTTTACTTCAAGTGATACTTTAAAAGTATTCTTCATTTGGAACTTAAAAATTGATTAATTGAGGAAAATGTCATTATTGGAAATGGAAAAAACTCATATCCAAAATTTTAAGCACTTAAATTAAGTGCGTATAACTAGTTGCAGATGTCTGACTAAATTTTATGAAGGTCCAACTACTATTTGTGAAAAAGTGGCTGCTGTCACCTGATATGAAATGGCTAAGTTTATGTCTCAAACTTTTCTTTTTGTCCCCCTGAACTTATTTTTCTTATCATCTATACTGCATTGTCCTTTCAACCTATTCATTCATTGTCTTTGCCTTTGCAATATTCCTGCCTAAGCAGTGACATAGTTTGCAAAAGGAGTTACTGATTTTGTTGAGAAGTTGTTCAGAGTTCTAAAACATTGCCGCCCTTCACGAATAACTCCACTTACTTTCCGTTCATAAGTGATATGTATTTATAAAGAGCATATTTATATTTTGTTGATGTCTAATTTACATACAGTAAAATAGATCTTAAGTGTTCAATTCCACAAACTGACTGTTGCATATGACCACATAAACTCTTCCAAGGCAAGATACAGAACAATGCCATCATTCCGGAAAGTTTCCTTGTACCCCTTTCTAGCTAATTGCCACCCCACACACCTGGAGGCAACCATTTTCTCATATATACCAACATAGATTTGTTTTGCTTGTTGAGATTTAAGTGAATGGAATTATATACCATGGGCTGTCTTGTATCTGGTACCTTTTGCTCAACTTAATGTTTTTTGAGATTCATTCAGGTTGCTGAGTGACTCAACAGTGTACTCTCTTTTTTTTTTTAATTCCTGAATGGGATTCTGTTTTAGTGATATACCACAGTGATATTTATCCTCTCATTTATAGACATTCAATTGCTCCCAGCTTTTGACAATAATGAATAAAGTTTCTGTGAACATATGAGTACATGTATTTTGTGTGGATATTTCGTTTTATTTGGGGAGAGGGGGTAAATACTGAGGAGTTTTTATTATTATATCATAGGGCAGGTGCATGTTAACTTTTCTAGAAACTATCAAACCATTCTTCAAAGTTATTGTGCGACTTTATTCTACTACTCTTAGTTATGTGTGAGAGTACCGATTACTCCAGCAACAATGATATTGTTAATCTTTTTTAGTTAGTGTTCCAGTGGGTACGAAGTGGTATCTCATTGTTGTCTCAATTTACATTTTTCTGGTGACTAATTACATTGAGCACCTTTTCCTGTGCTTATTAGTCATTCGTCTTTTTTAATGTAGTGTCTGTTCAAGTCTTTTGCCTGTTTTAAAAAGTGGTTTTCTTTTTATGGGTGATTTCTAAGAATCCTTCATATATGTTGATGCAAGTGCTTTTGTTGAATATATGTGTTATTATTTTTTTTTTTAATTTTTGGTTTGCCTTGTAATTTCCCTAATAATGTATTTTGCTAATTAGAAATTTTTAATTTTTATTAAGTCTGCTCTACTGATTTTTTTTTTCATTCACAGTTATTGCTTTTTGTGCTGTAGGAAATCTTCCTATCTCAGGCCATTAGAATATTCTTAATTGTCTTCTTTCAAAATACTTTATAATTCTAACCTTTACATTTAGGTCTAAGATCCATCTCAAATTTTCGTAATGGGAATAAAGTAGGGATCAAAGTTATTTGTTCTCTGTGTAGAGATCTAGTTATTACGGCGCCATTTTTTAAAAATACTTTTTTCTCCACCGAATTCAGCTCGTACCTTGATTGTAAAATCAATTGTCTCCTGATACACGTAGGTCTGTTTCTGGATGCTTTGCTCTGTCCCATCCATCTGTTTCTCTAGCTTCATGACAATAACATGATTATTACAGATTTATAGTAATTCCTGAAATTAGATAATTTAAGTCCTCTATTTTAGCCAGCTTTGCTCTTTTTATTGAGATTTTTGTTTTTGTTTTGCTTATTCTAGAACCTTTAGCTTTCCATATAAATTTTAGAATAGCTTGTTAATTTCTTCGAAATGTCTGTTGGGATTTTAATTGGAATCGTGTTGAATCTATAGATCAATTTGGAGATAATGGACATCTTAATAATAATGAGTCTATTGATCAGTAAATATGGTAGCTATATCATTCCATTTATTTCGATATTTAAATTTTCTCAGCAGTGTATTTGTATTCAGATCATTTGTGTGTGGTCATAATAATTTCTAGACTATTTCTTGGTGCATTCGATGTTTTATGCTAACGTGGACAATATTTAAAAAATACAGTTTTCAACTCTTTTTTGCTAATAGGTAGAAATACAATTATTTTTGTATATTGATTATGTATTCTATGGTCTTGCTAAATTCACTTGTTAGTTCTAAAGGAATTTTTTTAGATTCTATAGGGTTTAATAAATACACAATTATGTTATCTGTGAATAATGAAAGATTTATGTTTCCCTTTCCCGTCATTGTGCATTTTATCTTTCCTTATTGCACTGGCTCGGCGCAATAGAACTTAAGTGCAATCTTGATAGAAGTGGGAACAGTGGAAATCCTGGTTTTGTTCCCAAACTTAGGGGGAAAATGTTTACTATTTCACCATTAAGTATGATCTTAACTGTAGGTTTTTCACAGATGTCTTTTATCGGATTGAGGAATTTTTCTCTACCCCTAATTTTCTGTGAATTTTTATTACGAATGGTGTTGAATTTCGTCAAATGATTGTTTGGTATGTATTGAGATGCTTAAATGTTTCTCTTATTTATTTTGTTAACGTAGTGAATCACATCAATTCATTTGTGTGTGTTAAACCAACCTTAGATTCCTGGAGCCATTTTTTTTTCAACGGGCAGCTCTCCCGCTTCTCTGTTCCAAGCTTCAGCCTAACCTAGTGCATGGACAAATCAACCTTTGCTCTTCTGCCCTGGCATCGGAGAAAGCCCTTTGCAGCCGAGTGGTGCTCATTGAAATACCCTCCTTCATGATGTGAAGTCTTATGGGAAGGGGTAGATGGATGGATGGGACTCATGCTGTGGCAGAGACTCCTCAGGATTCAGACCTCTCCTACCAGATTGTATGTGCTCATGAAAAAGTCTTTACGAGTGCAGCTGCTTTCTATGAAGTATCCTGTTCTTCCTGCTGCTCAGCCAGGAATAATATCAGCTATGGGCATTTTTTTTTTTTTTTAATCTAAGATGGATTGTCACTCCCTGCACTTCATTGCATTTTGATTTATTGACACCCCTCAGTTTTCTGATGGATTTAACAAAAGCTATGATTTTGTAATTTATCTGACTTCTTCTCAGTGTTACAGTACAGCCCCTTGCACCTTTTTACATTTTGACCAGAAGCAGAAGTGCTGCATATTTAAGTTCTTCCCTTTAGCATTTATGCTACTCTCTCTAAATTGGCATTCGCACCTTTAACCAAGTACCTTTAACTCTATACTACTCTTTACATTGTTTTTCCTTTTCTCTCTCCTATTACTGTTCTCTCTTTGTGCTACTGCACTTTACAGTACTTGTTCTATATCATCTATTCAGGGATTTTGTTAGTTTTATGTTTTGGTTTTGGTTTTGGTTTGGACTCCCACAGTAGAGGAGAGGGTATCATCAATACCTCCTCACTTCTCACAAGAAGATTATGCTGTTCACATGGAGAAAGACTGGCTTTTTGACAGTGAGATAAGATAATGAATCTATATATAAAGCAAAACAAGTTTCCTATAAAACTTTTTGACCACAGCAGAGAGGCTGCTGGACTGTGAAGTAGCCAAGTCCTTAATTCATGGAGATCAGCAGAACTGTGGTTTCAATGCCTTCACCCTTCACTGTCTATGAATGTGCGATATAGAAAAACTGTTTAACCGAGCTTCAAAAAGAAAAAGAAAAAAACAATAATAACTGGTGTTAATTTGCCTTTTTCTAATTAAAATAGGAACGCTTACATAAGGCCACTTCCCATTCTCTTTTCAAAGCTGGGCAACTTTATCAATGTCAACCACAAACACAGAGAAGCCCAGCCTCCCTGTGTTTCCTAATGGAGTGCAGAACTCTTGCTCTTATGCCTGCCTCTATCAAACACGCAACGGTGGCTTTTAGTTTTTACTCTCATAAATTTTGAGCGCTGAATACTTTTATTTTGAAGGATCATGAGATGTCATTGAGAAGAGTGGGTGGGAGAGTTGCAGGGTGATTCTAGTTTGAGCCTGTTGAGTACACAGATTGGAATTTAGTCCCGTCTACAAAAGTCTGATTTGATGAGCATCTGCCCAGAAGTTTTAAGAAGCTCTCTGGGCCCTCATCGAAAGGGAACAGAAATTTAGGAAGTTAGGTTTAACCCAGGAACACAGCCTAGGTGGGGGTCAGTTACTCTTTCAGGTGGCCTTTGTGGGTATTATACTAGAAATCTTTGTGAGTCATTGGTATATAAACAATATACCCTGGCCATAATGGGGAAAAATAGAAAGCTTCCTCAGTTTATTTTTATGAAGGATAGATACGTTTAATACCAAACCTGATGATTGCTTTTTTAAAAAAAGTTATAACCAAATTTCAATTAAAAATGTAGGTACAAAAAATTATAAATGAAATAGTATTCAATAGAATTCATCTATGTGGAAGATGAAAAATATGCTCTGACTGAGTAGAGTTCATCTTAGGAAAGAAAGAATGGCTCAATATCAGTACATCTATCAATGTAATCCATTTTATTAATAAGAAGAAAACTCATTTGATTATATCATTGGATACTAAAGAGGCATTTAATAAATCTAGTTGCCACATCTAATGTACAATAGATAATATTATAGGAATATAATAAAAATCTATCCTAGTAAGATAATTGAAATGTTCTAAACAATGAAATGCTAAAATCAAATTATTTCAACTAGACACTAAATTAACCGCTATCATTATTATTATTCAGTGTTTTCTTAGAGGCTATAGAAACTACAATGAGAAAATTATACTACTAGTGTAAAACTTGGAAAGCAAGAAAAACAACTATTTCTCTATTGATATGATTAAAATATCTAGAAAGCTGAAAAGACCTCAGTAAATAAAGACCAAATATGATAATTTGGTAAGTTGGTTGGTTACAAGATAAATATATTTTAAAATCAATAGCTTCTCTCTTTTATAGCATAAATTACATAGAAAGCTACAAAATTTTATTAAAGAGTATAGAATAAGATCTTTACAAATGGGAATACATACTTGTATTGGAAGAAAAATCTATCATAAAATAGAAATTGTTCCAAATTCAATTTATAAATTTAATATAATTCCAAATAAAATATCAAAGTATTTTTTTTTTATATAGAAAGGGATGTTGGGGATTAGATAAAATGATCTTAAAGGTTTTTTTTAATCAATATCTAAGAATAGCCACGGACGTTTTTAAAAATAATGAGTAAGACTTGCAGGCATCAAAACATCAAAGCATAACATAAAGCCAACTGCAATCAAATCTGTATAGTTTGATCATAGGAATGAATAAATAGAGCAGCGATGCAGAATGTCAAATCCTGAAGCAGATTCCAGGACACATGATAATTAACTCTAGATTTAGATGGTTTTAACTCAGTGGGTAAAGAATGGATTCTTTTATATAAAAAGGTGCTGGTTACATGACTATCCATCTGAAAGAAAAAATATTACAAGTTTCATCGTATTCCAAGTATAAAAATAGATTTCAGGTGGATGCCTTAAATGTGTAGAGTAAATTACATTAAAGCTCCCGTAAGATAATCGAAGAGACTGTACAATTTAGAGGTGGAAGGAAGGGAAAGTTTTTTTTAAGAAACCTTAAGAGAAGGCTGGCATTTGACTATATGGTAATCTACACATTTTACATGAGACTATATGGCATGAATGAGAGAGAAAGGTAGATATGGGAAATTATATGCAAGTTGGAGATTGTGGATTAATTTCTACAATATTTAAAGAGTTTGTCCAAGTTTAGAAGGAGGGTCAAAAAATTGAGCAAGATATTTAAAGAGTGTTTGAATCGAAGTATTAATTCAGTACAGGAGGGCTGTCAGTAGTTCTGGAAGGGAGGGAACTGTCAGAAACAAGTGACAGCCTGCAGGAATGCTGGTGGGTGTGGGACAGGGTCTCTGTGCCTGGGAGATGTGAGGGCCCTCTGTCACGGATCATCTGCAGGGAATGAAGGCAGCAGCTGTAAACATCACTGAGCTGTTCAGAGCGGCAGAGGAAGAAACTGGCAATCATTTGCAATATTTGATGAAGCCCCTGGGAACTCCTTGGAGAGAACTCGCAGTGACTGCACGGGGGAGTGTCTTCTCATGATAAGTCACAGTCAGTAAACTGGGTAATGAATTCAAGCTTCAAGGCAGATCTAGGTGCATTTGTCTTTTTATCTGCAGACAACAATCAAATGATCTGAGAACTGGCCACTGAGGTTTGTGAGAGTAACTTGGACCCTGAACTTAGACTGTTTTCTGCTTCGACCGATTTCTACTGAGTAGGGCATATTCGCCTCATTCTTATAATTTTTAAGTATTCCCCAGGTGCTACCGCTTATTCAGTGGCTTAGGCCTTTAGCGCCTGACTGGCCAGCTCTGTCTCCTTCCCGGTGCAGCTGTGAGTGCAGGCGGAGGCTTAGTGGACACAATCTGGTGGGGGTGATGCTTGAAACAGACCGGTGTGGGCACTGAGGACACGTGCCTGGTGTTAGCTTCCCAGTCTCGCTTCGTTTTGCCAAGCTGAAATGTGATGTGTTGCCAAAACATTTCTTCTGATTAGAAAGGAGCAGAAACTAGTGATTTAAAAGGTTAGTCTGCTTCAACTAGGAATAGCTTTTAATTACCATAAGTTTATATACGCTTCACAGCAGGAACAAAAGGAAACTCTACAGAAACGTAGGCTTCCCTTACCGTCATTTGAATGGAATGATAATTGCTACTAGGTTCGGGATGGTATTTAAATTCACGTGAAAATTATTTTTAAACTTAGAAAAGTCATATATACCAAGGCAGAAGGTGATGTCACATTCTGAAAAGTGTTAAGGGACATCTGTTTCCACATCACAAAGCTTTTCTTTTCATGTTGTCGCGAGCCAGGTTACTTAAATTTCATGCCATTAAGTCAATCTGACTCGTAAGCTGTGCTCACGAGGATGGAGCTAAATGCTGGGGGGATAGCTGTTTCCTATATCATGTCCTAAGGAATTCAGTGTGTGAATTCAAAGATGTTGGTCTTTCATACAGACTTGGGGAATAGTCTTTAAACATCATAGAGAAAGCAGCTTTTGGAGGCACTATAGAGATTCAGTTACTCAGATATGGGGGTCTATGAAATATTTAAAATTTTAAAGAATATAATGATATTTTTTAAACCGCTATTTGGGTTTTTTGAAAAGAGCACTGATAGTCGTAATAATGTTTGGGAATGTGTGAAAGCAGTTTTCAAAGAAAATTGGAAGTGGATAGGATTTTCATATAAACAAGAGCTCACCTCACCCCAAACCACAGCACACCCCCACTCAGAGAACTTGAAGCATATGTTATAGCTTCTGCATTAGCTTTTCATTTCTGAATTGAAGTTGAGGCATGACGAAATATGCATAGCGGCTTGCTGTGGTCTCAGAGCAACAAAAAAACTGGGCCACATATTTGAAACACTGGACATGTACTCATGTATTCACATATACATAAACACACACTTTTAAATATGAATATGTGCACCGACTAATATTCACAAATTTGTATATATATGTACTTTACGTAAGTCTGTAAACTTTAAATTCTAGGATCAAGTTCATTTGTTGCCCCTCCCCCCCCAAAAAAAAACCAAAAAAATATCCTTAGGCCAATGTTAATCTTCGGAGAAATTTTCTCCTCTCTGTAAAGAGAACTTTTTCAGTTAGCATAGGCTTAAGGTTCTGTAGTCTTTCATATTGTTTTCTTGCCTTCCCCATCCTGCTTTCCCCAGCAGTCACGTGGAATAAAATAGTTGCTTTACCTTGGCATTAGTTTGACTTTCAACTTGAAATCTGACAATACATCGGAGAAAAGACAATACCAAACTGGAGATGAACTATTATAATAGACCATATGAGGCATTTGAAATCCTCACCGATGGATGTAAGACCACAGTTTCTGAATAGCATTATGGGAAAATCAGGTACATATAGTGCTGGAAACAATTGTAGCAAGGACATTTTCAAACTCGGGATCAGGGATACAGCTTTGTCCCCTAAAGGATTCCTTCTCAATCCTTGATGCCACACTGAGAGCCAAGATCATAAAATTTAGAGCCAGAAGTTCGAATCTCTGATGTGCTCCTTAGTTGTATGACTTTGGACAAGTTATTCTTTTTGGGTCTCAGTTTCCCCAGCTCTAAAATGGAGACCATAATATCTGCTCTGTCTACTACTAGAAGAAGGAAAATAGGCATTGGGAACTAAAAATGCCATAGGAATGCAGGTATCATCGTCACTTACTGCTGATATTATTCTTGGACTCAAGACATTCTTTCCTGATGATAGTTGTATATTTCTAAGAGAAGGATTAGTGGTTTCATGATATCGAACTCCTCAAGGTCGATTGATCAGTCTGGATATTTCATCTGTGTTCTTGTCAGGTGATTTGTGGCTGGATGCAGTGTCTATGCTTATATACCAGAGATGTTTCGCAATAAATAAGAACCTATTTTCTCTGTTTTTATTTTAGTATTTCATTAATCTGATATTCTGTATTCTGATACTTCAACATTCACTTCTTGAGTATTTCTTTCCAAAAAGGCAGAAAAACTGAAAAAGATGACTGCAAAGGCATGCCCACATTTTCCATTGTAATAGTCATTTTGACACCTGATTCTCATTTTCTGACTTGGATTGCAAACAGCGCTGTGGCTATGGGCCTTCTTCTGAAGCCACACATGACAAAGAAGAAGAGAGGACAAAAGCTCTCTATTTTAAGATTCACTTTTCGGATCATACTTATACCTGATCAGCTGACCAGTGAATCACCCTGTCCCTCTTTTTTACTTTTCCAATTCTGAGTCATCATCCAGTTTGGTTTTTGAGACGGCATTTAAATTACCCAAAATGAACGGCTCTTATAGGATTCCTTGACCTTGATTATAGCAGAAAGTAAAAGCAGTGAATGAAGAATTCTACCTTCCTTACAATCTTACTTCACTTTCTAAAGATACTTTTAGACAAAAGATTAGAAGAAATGTTTTTTTTTTCTCTAGCCTGACCTTATGAAATTCTCAAATGCCTAACTAGAAGAAGTCGTTCGAAGGAACTTCTATGACCATGGCCACCTAAAAATTGTGAAAAAAATTTTTGTTTTTCTTCTATGAGGAAAATGGTTTAAACTTTTAGACCCTCAGATAGCCAAAGATAAGATAGAAGAGAAGGCTTAAGTGTTATTAATTAATTAAACATCAGACCAGAGTACAAGTGGTGTAACTAGATGGCAGATTATCTTTAAGTCAGTAAGAGGGTTATCTTACCTTATAGTTACACACATCACCCTTTACAGCAGAAAGGGACATCACAGAAAATAAAAAAATAAATAAATAAATGACATAAAACTTCAGTAATTACAAAAAAATTATACCTACAGTATTACATCTGATCTATTGTGTCGAAGAACTGGAAAGTATATTTAAATAATTTGCTCAAGGTCATATTGAAACATCAACCAGAATCTAAGTATTCTGCTGGTGAATTCCTTGGACTATAGGGAGTTTCTCAGGAACAATATTAAGGTTCCTAACTTTAGTAATAACTTCAGTTCGATCATGACTTTCAATCAGTCCACTGCTGAAGATAACCGAACTTGTAAATGTAGTCAAAAACTTCCTCTTTATGTTGACCTTCAATAAAGGAGAGAGGGGGAGGGCCCTCTTTTTGAAGGCTCTGTGGATATCTAGTATAATTGCCTTAGATAATGCATCTTGCTCATGGGGTCAGTATATCTTAGTACAGTTACTAATATGCCCTGATTACCGTTATATAGTTCATTTTAAGTCAGATAAGCCTCCCTTAGGTTGCTGTGTAATAGCTATGGTAATTTTATGTTAGTATCACTTGGTACTTTTCTCAGGTTAGCTGAGTTACAACATATGAGAGACTTCAGTGTCGATGAACTGACGTCCAGGAGGAGCTAAGCCATGTTGTCAAGTCATCCTGAGATCTTATCCCATAATGCTGATAATGCCAAGATAAAAATAGTCAAGTGAGGAGAGGAGCTGTATATCCTAATGCTAAATCCTCTAATTGGAAATTCCTAGAGACTATTCCCTTTACCATGTTTAGCCATGTCATAATTTATTAATTCATTTAATATTTTATGTTTATTCTGTATAATGTTGCATATATAAAGAAAGTATAGGCTACAGCCCTCTTTGGTGTAGCCTGTTTCTCTCTTGAAATATACTTCAATAAATCTTACTTTTCCTAAAAAAAAAAAGAGCTTAAAGAAATGACAAATACACAGTCTTCTCTATAACAATTTGATTTTGTTATGATGAATTTGACATGCAGATGGGATATCCATGTGGAAATATTTAAACAATCATTCAGAAATAGGTGCGTGGAATTCAGGGAAAGTGACAAGACTTATATTGTCTAGAACCCTGTGTCTAACAGTAGCTTAAATAATTCTTTTTTTTTTTTCTCATTCAGCAAAGGGGAAATGAGTAGTATCATCTCATTCTGTCCTTTGTCTCAGACTCTTTCTTGCATTTCATTAGCTATATTGCGTCCTGTAGTCACCAATAATAGCAAGGGAAGCTGCTAAATCAAGTATTTTTTCTTACACATTCTTTACATTGGAATGTGCCAAAAGGAAGCAAGTTGGAGGTGACTTTGAATTGGGCCAGTAACCATGAGATTTGGAATAAAGATTTAGAAGTTATCCTTACAAAAATGATCTTTGAACATGAGACAATTAAGAAAAATAAGAGAAAGTGATCAAAGTCTGAACTTTGGGAAGTACTGACATATGGAGAATGAGAGATAATTAGGTTTCAGTAAAATGATAAAGAGCAACTTCACACCCATTAAGATGGCTACTTTCAAGAAAATAGAAAATGACAGGTGTTATTATTTCTCCATGACTAGGATGTGGAGAAACTGGAAACCTCGTGCACTGTTGGTGGAAATGCAAAATGGCACAACTGCTATGGAAAAAAGTATGGCGAGTCCTCAAAAAGTTGAAAATAAAATTATTATATGATCCACCAATCCCACTTCTGGGTACATATCCAAAATATTGAAATCAGGATCTCAAAGAGATATCAGATCCATGTTCAAAGCAACACTATTCACAATAACCAAGAGATGAAAGCAACCCAAATGTCTATCAGTGGATGAGTAGGTAAACAAAACGTGAGATAGACATACAATAGAATATTATACAGCCTTAAAAAGGGAGGAAATTCTGTCAAGGATAAACCTTGAGGGCATTATGCTATTGAAATAAGACAGTTGCAAAAAAGACAAATATTCTATGGTCTCACATATATGAGATAACTCAGGCGGTCAGATTCATAGGAACAGAAAGTAGAACAGTGGTTACCAGGGGTTGGAGACGTGGGAAATGGGAAGTTGTTGTTTAATGAATATAGAGTTTCAGTTTTACAAGATGAAAATGTTTGGGAGATCTGTTTCACAACAATATGAATATACTTATCACTACTGAACTGAACACTTAAAAAGGGTTAAGATGATAAATTTTGTATTGTGTGCATTACCACACACAGAAGAAAACTACCCCAGGTTTTCGTTTTGGTAGGTTTGGGCTGGAGCTCACACAGCTGAACTTCTAACAAATTCCCAGATGACACTGCTACAGCTTGGCCACTGTGCCTACTTTGGGAATCACTGCTCTAACATGAGACGTATCACTCAACATCACAATCCTCTGTTTATGTGTCCAGCTCTCCTCTTGGAACAGAGACTACCTTGTTTGCTTTGTATCCCCAGGTTCTAACCTACTGTTTGTTCCTGGATAACTTTGTGTTGAATAAATCAAACAGACAAACAAACAAAAAGATAAAAACAGTAAGGAAAAAAAAATGAAGGTAACCAGATAGAATATTGTCCTAGAAACCAAATTAGAGGAGAGTTTTAAAATTGAGAGGAAAGTTGCCTAGATTCTACAGAGATATCTGGAAGATGAAAAAACACGACTGGATTTAGTGACTCGGAGGGCACTGGCCTTTTAGAAAGTAGGTGTTGAGTTGAAGCCAAAATCTAAGGGGTTAAGGAATAAGTGAGTGTAGAGATACTGGGTAGCAAAAAGAAGGAAGACTGTGGGTGAACATACAGAAAGGTGTTTTAGTTTAGGATAAGTTTGAACACATTTATAGAGAAGATCCAGGCCACCTAAGGTCTGTTCTAGAACCCTCACTACCTGCCACCCCAGAATCCCTGCAGGCATCCCCAGGAACTCTGGGATGGTGGGTAGTGAGGATTTCAGAACAGAGAGCTCAGGATTTCTGGGTAATTGGTCTTGGCTTTATTAGAAATCTTGATTTATAATACTTTTATTTATAAAATTTCTTCTGCCGTGGTATTTATGTTATAGTCTCGTCTGCAGATCAGTTTACCAAAAGAGAAATAATGAAATGCTTGGTTTGAAACTATCTCACTTGGGTAGCAGGTAGAATTGAAAATTATTTTCATGTATTTAGAGATTCTCATGGGAAAGAAATTTTATTATGTGAAAGTCAATGGACTATAACTTCCTTGAAGAATTTAAGAGTCATGTAGTCATTTCTTAATGTTTATAAAAATATCAATAAAAATATTATTTCAACTAGTTTGACAAGACCCAGGATTCCAAGGTAAAATAAAATCAAAGATAAGTTAATAAGATAAAAAAAAATCATGTGGAAGAATGTTAGAAAGACTGTATATGAAATTATATTCAGTTATGGCTTATAAGTTCTTTCTTCATATTATTCTCAAAAATATTACAAAATGAAAAGCCGCCCTTCCTTTTTTGGGAGGTGGAAATCTCTATTCAACATCTTCAAAATATTTACCCAAATGACTTTTGCTAAGAAATCAAGATTATTGAAAAAAATTGTGAGGAAAAATGTTAAAATGAAAAATGCATCATTGTTTAGAAAAATAGTTTCTGAGATGATGGTTAAGACTGTGAGCTGTGGTCGTCTGCCCCAGGGTTTATTTCCAGGCTTCAATACTTCCTAATTCTGTAAGCGTGGGCCAGTTACTTAATCTTTCTGGGCCTCAGTTCATTTCAGCGATAAAATGGTAATTTTAAGAGAAAATATTACATAGGGTGATCGTAAGGATGAAATTAGGTAATGTAAATCTTCTAATGCCGTGCCTGATACATAGTGCATGCTAGTTGCTGTTGCTGCTGTTCTTAATATGATGATGATGATGATGATGATGACGATGATGATGATATTTATATTTTAGTGCCGTAATTAACTTTGGGAAGGTTCTATTTTATTTTTTGTTTGTTTGCTTTAATAACTGCAGAAAGGCTCCCAACCAGGAATCTGATAAAAGATAGTATTTCCTAAATGATTCTTTTCTTACATATTTATGTTTAAATATGTTTTATTTATATTTTGACTATGTAATCATCATCATTGTTATCATCATAACAACGGTCCCTTAATTGCGCTACTCTGCATCACACACTGTTTTCTAGGCTTTACATATTTGTTCATTTCATCTTCACAACAGACTGGGAGATAGATACTATTAGTAGCATTTCCCTTTTCCAGATGAGAAAACCGAGTCGCAGAGAGTAAAAACTCTTAAGCAGAAGTGCTTGGATAAAAACCAGGACATTTAGCTGCAGAGTTTGCGCTCTTCTTCATCACTACATTTTAAATGACCATAAATAACATGGTAAATAATATTTAATGCTTTTTATATTTTACCGCAAGGGTGTTTTTACTTGTATATTTTAGGTCTCAAAAGGAGCAATTCTAACAATTTCACTAAGATGTATTTTTCTCTAAGTATTTCAGATTTACGATCTTAGGTTTTCAGAACCTTAAAAGGTCGAACGTTGTTACTCTATTCATCTTCTCAAACACTTTCTGCTTTATGAAAGGGCACACCAGTCTATTCGATATAGATGCAAAAATAGAATTTATGACACATACAGGTCTTGGCTCTTCAATCAGCACTCTTCCACTATGCTGCATAACAGAGTCGGGTTTTCAAAAATAGTGATTGTTAAAGCCTGCAGCTATTGAGACTGATCCCTGTTTTGGCAAAGAAAAGAAATGATTCTGTTTAAAACCCTTTACATTTCAAGTCTAGGAGAGAAAAGCAGTGCATGCTCTTGTATTTATTTACGTAATTGTAGGCAGATACAGAGCACAAGTCCTTGCTTCAGGGCCAAGACTGAGGTCAAATCTACCTGCACCATCAAGTGAGACTCGATTTGTGGTGATGTCAAGGCAGCAGGAGTCAGTGCAGTAAAGGTACTTGAGTATTCACTTCCAATGCTTGAAGACTGAGCTAATATTCCTTCCTGGAGAGGAAACACTTTTGCTGATGATAGAAATGGAAAGGATGTCATCAAGCTTATTTTTTGTCCTGGTGAATGTGTCAAGCTACTCAGTCAGAGGCACACATTCCTATCAACTGCCAGAAGTGAGACTGGAAACAAAGTCAGGATTTGAGAAGGAAAATCTGCCCACCACAGAAATGCTGTCCAAAGCTCTCTACATTTTTTCGTTACAAAATCAAGTCCAAGTGATATTTGCTGCCTTTATTTTATTTTTTAAACTTTCCTTTAGTTTAATGCACAGCAGTGCATTATGTACATATAAGACTTGGGGAATCTATTCAGTCTGAAGTACTTTTACTAAGGTGACTTATTTTTGAGGAACATCTAAAAGAGTTTAGAACTCTCGACAAACTCCATGGGGACTTGTGCAGTGGTTAGTGTGCTTCATGAGCGAGTGATTTTTCATAGCATACTGCTGGACATTGTCCCAAGCTGGTAATTGACTACCATTATATTTATATATGGAACATGGACATTGGGGATGAACAGCCTTGGATTTGAGTATTGGCTGTCAGTGACCTTGAGCATTTAACCCCGGGTATCAAGTTTTCTCATTTATAAAGGGACATATAAATGAGAGCATAAATATAAACTCCAGTGTTGTCAAAGTAATCAACATGTCTATTACTAGTGGTGTGTCAATATGTTCTACTGTGAGTTTCTAGGCTCGTGACCTTAGCCAGGCCAATGAGACGTTATCTGATCTACTAGAATTTTGTTTTCTTTGGAAACAGTGGAGGAAGAAGCCCTCCTTCTTAGATATCAGATGAGATTCTCAGCAGGTTTGTTGATTCTTGGGAAGAACCAGAACGTGGACAACAATGGGGAAAAAGTTAGAACCCAGAGTTCATTTGCTATTTTAGCACCAGACCTGGGTGCTCCTGAGTAAGAGCGTCTCCTGGATGCGGTAGGTGGTGACAAATTCCAAACTCCTGTACTCTCTTTCCTTTTCTTGTCTCCTTCCTTCCTTTCTTTCCTCCTTCTTTCCTTTGACCCCTCCTCCTCCATCTCTTCCTCCCTCACCTCTCTCATCTATGGAGAAATGTCTAAGCTCCTTTGCTTAGCATGCAAGCTTCTTCTTGATGTGACCAAGGCTTACCATCTCAGCAAATGGCATCTTTTATTCTCCTACACTCATCTAGAGTCCTGTATTTCACCATTAGGCTTGTTTTTCCTGGGTTATCTGACACCTGCCATGTCTCTTTTCCTCTAAAGTCACTCTTTTTCCTTTCACCAATTCTCTTCCTACACTCATCTGCCTATTGTGTCCTGTGTGACCTTCTGGAAGCATTCTATGATGTCCTTTTCCATTAATTTAGGTCATCATTTCCTTTGATCTCAAAAGAGTTTGTACAGACATACATTCCAGCAATTACTTAAGTCGTTTGAACATTTTGTATCTTTGCATGTCTCCCTAACTAGATTATATGCCTTTGAATTACATGTAGTATCTTTTTCCACTCTGTAGCCTTACCATCTCTCAGGTTATGTGGTTTTTGAATGAATGAATAAATGAATATGTACAACTTTGTTTTTGTAAATGGTTACATGCTATGTAGGCTTCAGTTATTATTATTTAGAACATGAAAGAAAAAGGCATTAATTACTAATATTTTATGACTGAAGGAATAAGGATGTCATTGTCCAACATGTTGAATATTAGAAAAGAAAGAAATTATTTCTTGAGTTTGAAGACACTGAATTTAAGTTGATAATGGCACTATCGAAAATACCAGAATTTAACTCAATATTTGGAATTAGACATATGGAGGAGAATCATCACTTAGTATCAAAGCATTTATTTTTATAATTATGACTATTTTACAATGTTTCTTGGGAGATATATGGGAAAAGAATTAGCTGTTTTAATTAAAGAAGCAAAGATGGTGGTCTTGTTTTAATGGCTTTTTTTTTTTGCATTTGTTAACAACTTCTATTGTTTGGTCTTGGAGAGGTCATGTGGTTGCAAAGGCAGAGTGTTTAAGCACGAAGGTTATTTCAGACAAAGGTGGACCTTTTGGCTATTTGCATATCTTAATAGAGAGGGACAGGAAATACACTGGGTGATAGGCTTGTCTTTATTTATTCATTCGAGGGCCTGGAGTGCACTGTTTCCAACTCTATTTTTTGTTGCCATGGTTTGCTATAGTTAGCCCAAGATTAAATTCATAAGGGATACCCAGTCCATATTCCCCCCACCCCAGAGAACACATTGGATTCTGGCCAAATACATAAACAACATACAATTGCATAACATGTGTAAATCTCTAATCCTATTGTTATAACAGCTGGGAACCCTGTCCAAATTCTCAGACTTTCAGTAGAGCATCTCTAGTGTGATTTAGTGAGGTTTGTTATTTTTGCACTTATTGGGAACCGTAGAGCATAAGATTAAGAACACAAGCCCTGTTGGCAGCCAGATCTGAGTTTGAGCCCTGATGCTGCTGTTACTAACTATGTGACCTTGAACAAGTTAATTAACATCTCTGAAGCTTCAGTTTCTTCCTCCATAAAATAGAGACAGGAATAGAACACTTCTCATGGGTTAAGGGTATTAAATTAGTCATATCCAGCCCTTAGCAGAGTTCCTGACATAAGTTTCCATATATGTAATTGTTTTTATTACTGCTGTTCAACATTTGGCAATATCTGTTAGCAATTGTACATAAAGGCTGAGTTAGAGAATTAGGGAAAGTTTAGGAAATTGTGTGCTAAGGAAAGTTCACTTTTCCATCTCTAAACTACTTGAACCAAGGTAGGAAAAATCATGCAGTTATTAACCGTACAAGAGCTATTAAGCTCTCATTTCTGGATACAGGTGGAAATACTAGGGAGAAAAAAAGGATGCAATGAAGTCAAAATAGAACTCCCCTAATGACTGCATTTACGCATATACGCAGTCATAGATGAACGAACTAATCTCAAATGTTAATCAATAAAAAGGTATAGGACATTCATTCTAGAGAAGCAAATTAGAAGCATTCCAAATGTAAATAATTTTATTTTATGATAGAAAACATCATATCACTTCTTGGGTTCTCTCATGCGATACGAGAAGAAATTAATAACATTTATGGAAGCCAAGACCAGGGGCTTTGGCAGAAACATGGTACGAACAGAATTTTGTCACAGGGATTCAAAAGAAAAGATTGGTCGACGAAGGTTATTAGTTGTGCAGTCAGTGTTTTCCCTGAGAGAAAATATATAAATGTAAATCTTCGTGTTAATGAGCGTCTTGTTGGTTAAGGATTGTACCAAAGTACTTTTTAAAGTTAATTTGCATCTGCTGCATTCATATCCTGTAGTTCTCTGAATTAGAAACTCAAGGTAGTCCATCAATACTTTTCAGATAGCATGGTTTTGAATGACAGCCTACCGCAGCACAGGGATGCCACAAGGGTCGAGGACACTAAGAGGTCTTTTTCCCCCAATGGTCTCAGTGATCATGCTTTTTCTTTCCAAATGTGCTTATATAGTATCTACTACCACTATAAATTATTGGCTTCTTCATAGTTCTTTATGAAATTGTGCTGAACTGATTATTAGGCCTCATTAATTGTGAAGACCTCCAGTATAATTGGCCAGTTAATATTTGAATTTTGTATTTCTAGGATGATTTCTATTTAGAGTAAATCACCTAAAAGATAGAAATTTGTCTTATTTTCATATACCCAGATTACAATTAAGAGCTAATATTTATAACCAATACTAAGGCATCAGAGTAATTATTTTTCTGCATCTCTCTTTTATATTCTGTGGCATAGACACATGATGCCCAGAGAATCAAGCCTCATGACATAAACTGATGCAGTCAGCAGCTGGCGTGACCAGAACCCTCCTGAGGTTCCTGGAGGATCTCCCGTGTTCCTTGTTTCAGTGAGATCGAGGTGCAACTAGTGAACATGGAGAAAAGTCTGCTAGGAAGTCTCTATTATCACTACCCACTCATCCATGAGAAGAACCATGGCCCTGCTCACTTCCCATTGGCAAAAGCCTTCACAGTTTTCCCTTTACACTCAAAAACACAATCTCTATCTTGGATGGAGTCATGAGAAATGGGGAGACCGAGAAGTTGATTGACAGAGGGAACTATGGGTATGAATTGCAAGGAATTAGTGGTATCACACAAGCAAGAGTTATTGAGGAGGGTCTGTTCATAGCCGATCTCAGGACCCTGAGCTCCCTTGCTCTCAGCTTCCCATGGGGCCCAGACAATATGAGGTCCCGCTGGAGATCAGAGGATGGAAGCAGAAAGAAATCTGACATTTGCAGCCCCCGTTCTCACTTCTAACTCTTCTAAGGTCCTGGAATTACTCTTTTCCTTTCTTGCTATAGTTCCTCCCAGCCCTGCAGCACTACTCCTGGCTCCGTCTCTCAGCAGGTCCCCAGCAAATGTGGTCCCCTCCTCCTCCCTTTCCACTAGGGCTGGGCAGGACCGACTACTGCGGCTGCACAGATGTTTCTGACCCTTCTTGTATCTCCTGAACCTCCTACACCTCTGTGGGTGGTCCCTTGCCTTAATCTTCTTCGTTTAAACTATTTTGAGTATGCCATCTGTTTCTTACTAGGCCCTGACCGATACAGCAAATACGATTTGCGTTAGTCAGGAAATATATTGTTTGTTACCTAGCATTTTGCTGACGGTGATCCCTTCAAACTTTAGGACACATATCTATTCCACTCCTTCCTCCTTCTTGACGATGTCTCCTTTATGTTTGCACTTCTCAACCTACATCAACCCTCGGCGCGTTGTATCCCTCACAGAGTGCATTGAGAAAATCTTAATTCAGTTGAACTGAATTGAATTCACACAAAATTATCTTATTTGTGTTGCACCAGACACGGTGAGTAATAATACTAAGCTGTGCATAGATTAGTGAGTGACGATTTGCCTACATAACTCAAAAATAGTCATTTATATAATCATGTTACATTTTATTTCTCTTTTTTCATTTATGTGATTTACCTTATTCTCATGCAGAAACTTAATTAATGAGTCTCCTAAATTAAAAATAGCTGCCTCTAATAACATTTTATTAGAGCTCTTTATTCTTTAATATTTTATGTAAAAATTATGGTTATCATTTTATAATGTGGGAAAACACTTTTTAAAATGGTTGTCGAATTAAGGTAATGATAGGCTCAGTTTTATAATCAGAATGCAAAGTCAAATGGAAATTATCCTGAGTAAGTGCGATAATAATTGATTATTTAGACCAGTAGTAGTAATTTAGAGAAGAAAACCATTGTCAAATTTTAATATTTTTTAAAAATAGAGATGCATGCTTTATAATGGTGCTTTGCGGTTTTATGGCTCACTGGATCTTGGTTGCTTTTGCAAGGTACGTGCATTATTATGAGCTGCCATGTGAAATGACTAATGTGAACACTCATTGCCTTTAATTGATGTAGCTGCATTTCTGAAATAAATGTTCCTTGTAGTGTCAGATGTAAACCTTTTTAGTTTCTTCCCTGTGCATTGCTCACAGCTGAGCGTCAAAGCAGAAATCTGAAAACTGCAGGTTTTACTTGAGTGGGCCATGAATGTTTGCTTCTTTGTGTTTCTTCTTCTGCCTGTTACTTATGCGTTGTTTTTATTCTAGTAAACCATCTCTGTAGAGAAGCATAAATAATATTCTTCTCTCACTGCTAAAGCCTTCCTGGTCTCAGTTGATTTTTGCATCCGCATACGTCTAGTTTATTGAGAAGGCTCAGCTTGATAGGGAACAAATACGAAACTCTTTTATTTTTCACCAGTCTTTGCTCCCCTAGTGTGTTATGTCAAATGCCTCTTCCCAGCTGGGTAGCAGATCCCTTAAGGACATCCTAGATGAATACCATGGCTCTCAAGTCATTTCCCAATCCTCAAATTCTGGTCAGTTGAAAATTCCAATCTCGCTTCTTTTAGAAAACTTCCCCTTCCAACATCATGAGGAGGGCGCGTGAATTCCTCATCTGCTTTCCTACTGGTTCTTCACCTGGGAGCCCCGAGGTGGATTGGTCGGAGGGCCTTTAGACATTTTCCTCTTGCTTTTCCTTGTATGCTGAGGTGGGAAGGAAAACGCAGAAGAACAGTCGTCTCTTACCTGCCTGGAGCTGTTGTAATTTCCTTTTTGTTGATTACTGCTGCTTCCCAGGCTATCCCTCTTTTGCTGTTTGTCATGCCGGGTCTCTGATGGGGGTGCCCATGAATCCGTTAGAGGGCTCTGGGGGCGTTTCTCTTTTGCACAGTCTCCTGACCCTGATCCTATTCACATACCATGTAACCTCTTGCTACTCGAAGCTCCTCACCTGACTAGCAGTCCTTTTTTGCAGGTGGGGGGCAGGGGCTGGGAGGGTGGTGCTGGTAAAGATTTTCCAGTCTAGCTCTCTTCCAAGATGTCCACTTGACAATGGGAACCAAATACTGGAAGTACCAGTTGCAATATCAAAATCACCTCCCTCCATCTTTTGTCTTTTGTCAATTCCCTTTCCCTTTACTTAGATAGGTACAGGGAAGATCAGGAATATGCTGCACTCAGGGACCAGTGAGGCACTAGGATCCAGTCTCTATCAAGGACCCTCTCACATCCCTCTTATTTAGCTTGTTTGACAGAGAGTGATTTTACTTCCCATTAAGCCAAGAATCTATGGCTCTTGGTGACTTCTTCCCTGTGTTCTTTCCCAATGTGTTTTTGCTAGACAGGTAAGGGGAATCAAGGGACTAGAGTAATGTTTGGGGGTAATAGAGCTACTTCATCTACCTTAGGAAGCTCTGAAGATGAGGAACTCCTATTGATGCAGCTCTCTTTACAATATGGGGAACTTATATTCATTCTGTTCTTTGCGTTAAGCATCAATCATCAACTGGAGCAACAGAGAAAGTCCCATTTAAGATTCTATTATGCGTCCTTCCATATTTCTATGGACAGAAGCACAAGAGAGAGATATTAGAAAGAGTAACAGGGACATAACAAAACTATATCCCTTTTCTGAAATCGCCATGACCTCACTCCCTGGTGCCCCCACCACCCCATTCAGGGGATTTTGTTCCCCAGGTCAGTAGACAGAGCCCTGGGAGGGAAGCAGCCACTCGATTCTGGTCTGATTGCTGCAGAGCTCAGCAGTTTGCTGTGACTTCACCCTTCCCTCCCTCAGATAATCCATCTCGGAGAATGCAGATGAACCTACCTGCCCCTACTTATCTTTCACTGCTGTTGGAAGACAAATGAGATAATATCTGAAAAGCCTTTGGAAGAAACGTGATGTATAAATCTAGAGTGGCATTATATATGAGACATCATCTTAATCATTCTTCCACCTGCTATAAGACAAGATGCCTTCGTGCTGTTCTAAATGTATTAGAAAGATCCCCAGACTCAATGAGTTTTGAAATCCTGGTTCTGCTTTGCTTTGAGCATTAACCGATTCTATTTTTTTAGGCAGGTTGTATCATTTCTTTGTTTACTTTTATATTTATAAAATGTACAGTAGAATAATATTATTATTTTTCCCTCAGATGCATTGTGAGGATTAGATATACAAGAGTTAAGAGTAGTCTGTGTCTATGTATGAATATATATACCCATATAAAATAATATGGCTTTATATAAATGTACACAATATATCCTTATATCTTTCCATATATACACATACATGTCACATATATTCCTTCCATTTATGTTAATTACATAGCAAAATTGGAGGAGCAACCCTTGAAGTTTCTTAAATTGTTACATACACATGAAATACACAATTCACTGCAACATATTTTTATAATAATTTAAAAATTTGTCGTGAATGCATGTGCGTGCGTGCATGTGTGTGTGTGTGTGTGTGTGTGTGTGTGTAATACCAGACTCTCTCACAGGTAACTAAAATTGATTCTATATTTTCTTCATTTTTCTTGTTTTACCTTTCTATCCTTTCTGTTAAATTTCTTATCATCTGTGTTCTTACCCTTATCACTGATTTCTTTCTTTTCCGTCTTTACTGATTTCCAATTTAGTCATGTATAATTTTTATAGTAACTACTATAACCTCTCACATACTCCTAACCCCCACTAAAGATTTTGATAGAATTGGTACAAGACATCATAACCTGTTTCTGTCTCTCTTTTTCTTCCATCTCTGTGGTGTGTTCCCTTAAATCAGTCTTATTCAAGCACAGTTACCCTGATTCCTAAGACCAAACTGGATCCTCAAGTAGGGTGTTCTAGAAAGCAAGCAAATAAGAATGTCTTTGCTTTGCATTTTTTTTCTTTTTGGATGAACTACTCCTTGTTCCTCATGCCAACCTGCACTTTTTGTAAATGTCTTTGGAGTTCTTCTGTCTGAGTTCCTTTCCTTCCCACCTACTCGCCCTCAACTCCTACCTCCATTGATAAAATAGTCAACTTCATGGCCAACATAGACAGTCTCCCAGGATACCTTCCTAACAATCCAGTCACTAGAGACTTCTCCCACCCTTGAAATCTCATAGCATCTGTGCCATATTATGTCATCTACCACTCTTTATGGTTGTTTTGTTGGTGGCTGGACCAGCATATTGGCAACAGAATGGATAGAAGCGGTTGGATTGTAGATATACTCAGGAGAAAAAAATCAACTAGACTTAGTGAGCAATAAGATAAAGTACAAGTAAAGAGAAAGGGTCAAGAATGACACCCAAGGAATATTCACAAAAAATGCACATGCACAAAAACTATATAACATAACAACTACATCGATGTGTATAGATAATTATTAACCCTTCGTGTAAACTTAGCTCCTACAAGGAAAGTCCTAATACAGAGTTTGAGTCACTTTGGTAGATTTTTCTAACTATTTGCGTAGCTATTATGATCTACTTTTTCCACCCAGCGTTTTACAAATTGTAATCACTTTTTAAAATGAATTAACATAATTAAAAGGCATTCCATTGTTATAGTTACTATAATCATCATCTTCAACTGTTATTTAAAATTATATTTTTCTTCTTTGTGCTGTGGGATCCCATGAGATTTTCTGAATTAACATAGACATTATCCCATTCCTGAAATGACCTAAATTCTCCACAGAGGGATTTTAGCATTAATTATTCTTGATGTATCAGTAACTATGCTTGGCTTTGTTATATGAAGTAGTCCTTGAAAATAAAAATACTTGAGATGTATTTTCAAGGTACCTTTCTGTCGGTTTCCTGGGTTTCAAATATGTTTGCTTCTGTAGTAATGGCTTTGAAACACCTTGACATCTTTCTATCCAGCAGAAAATAGCACATGATTTTAGATGACTAGCTAATTCTCAGGGACAAGACAAAGTACTGAATATTGTTAAAAATCATAAATGAGCAAATTTTATAATTTGATACTGTTTTTTATATCTGCTAGATAGGCTGTTCATTCACCCTTCTGGACAGTGACTTTTGAAATCATTCATCTTAATTACTGGTACCTTTGTAATATGTTTATATTAACATTAAGGTCAGAATTCATATATATGTCACCGGAATCCTGATCTCAGGGTCTCTAATGGGGGACATTTTATGGTTAGAATTACCTCAATAACATTTCCTTTAGTATTTCTTTAGAATCCCCTCTTATATATGAAATTGAACTCAAAAGGAAACATACTTGTGACATTCTAGTATACTTTTTAACGATTCAAAGTTCTTTCTACAGTAAATACTAAGTAATAATAGTTGTCATAAGTCCAGTTTTTAAAAATGGGCACAAAAGCCAAACCTAGAGAAAATGAGATTAAAGTTCAGCATAACTGAATAAACTTTAACATGAAAAAGAATTTCATGCCCAAAAGAGTTATTTTAACTCTACAACAAGTTATTAAAGTAGGTTATGGGATACCAAGACCTAGGGATCCTTGAAAAAATTGGATCAGGATAGCATAAAGCATTAAATTAACACAGACACAATCAAGGTATTATTTTTTAATTACTCTCTCTCAACATTATTTATTGATAATGGTGGCAGAAAAAGAGAGTAGTATTTAACGTATTTTGGAAAACACAGAACCTATTATAAGAAGTTTAATAATTTTGGTTTTTGTACTTCTTTAGTTTTCCTTTGCTATAATCTATATGAATAAAGGAATTTGAGCAGTAAAAATGGGAAGAATTCTACACAATAAATATGCAAAATACCCAAATGAAGGGAGAACTTAGAAATGTAAAGTGGTAATAGTTATAATTTTAAAACATCTTTTTCAAGCACCTAAATGCTAGGCATTTGTAGTTATTTATCTATTTAATCATCATAACAGCACCACGAGGGTAGGTACTGTTTTTACAAACGAGGGGACAGAGTGCGATTAGATTAAGTGTGTGGCCCAAGGTTGCACAGGTCGTTGCTGGTGGAGCTAGGGTTTCCCAAAGCAGTCCGGTTCTAGCGTCTGTGGTCTCTACCAGTTTTCAACAAAGGTAAGAAAGAGTTCCGTGCCTGGAATCTCGAAGGTTATCTCCAGGCACAGCAAATGACATGACACATGTCTAATGAGTAGACATGACACATGTCTAATGAGTAGAATGACAGCACCTGCAACAGCTATTATGTGAAGCCCTTCAGAAGGCTACTGATACCCCGTTGGGGTCCTTTTCTAAAGGATCCGAACTGATTTTTCCAATTCCAGCCAGGCCAACCGCTGCAGAAAATAGGTCAGAATGGCCACGTAGACATGGGCATTATCTGAAAAGACGATATTCGTTGCTTGGATGGATTGCTCCAAAACATAAGGGCTTTCGAATTGTTCTAAAGTAGCCTTCCCACCATTGTTCAACTGAGACACAGAAATTTTGCTTCTAGGTATATACGGCTTCCCAGGCTGGCTGCAAAAGCATTTGGGGCCTGGGGATACACATTAGTAGCAAGTGCTCCAGGTGATTCTCCATCCTCCTAGTCAGGGGAGTTTGGGAGATGTTGCTCAATGTGGTTCTCAACCTCGGCTGCATGTTGAAAATATATGGGAGTTTTAAAAAGCTCTAATGTGATCCTCCTGCTGGATATTCTGATTTAATTGGTCTAGGGTACAATCTGATCATAAGCATATTTTTTTAAAGCTCCCCAGCAGATTCTAATGTGCAGCCAAGTTTCAGCATCCCTGCTGTAGAACAGAACTATCTAGCCAGTGTTACCTGCACATAATTTTGCTAGAAATTGGGAAATATTCTCATTCTGTTGAGATTTGATTCTTCTTAGCCCTTGGGATGTCTGGATGTGCTTGGTGAGACAGAAGTGGCTTGTCTCCTTTGAATCTCCATGAATAATCTTTTCTCTTTACTCCAGTGCATCCTATAAATATTATCATTTTCTAGGTCTGTTATGATGTAAAATAGAATGACATGCATAGCCCTAGAATAGGGTGTCTGGATTAAAAAAAATCTCTCCAGATAATTATAATGTTTAGACAGGATCACCACCCAGTCTCTTAAAATTTCTTTACAAAAATTTTTATTACTATAAAATTGCAAGAGATCTAAATACCCATTAACTTAAAATGAACAAATAAATTGTATATTCATACTATTAGAACCATTAAAATGAGTGAACATACATTGTAAAAAAAAAAAAGACATTTTCAATTAAAAAGTTATAGATGTATACATGTTTATTAAAGATGTAAAACAGGCGTGGGAACAATAAAAACTCAATTCAAAACAGTTGTTATTTTTGGAATTAGAGGAGCAAAATTGAGGTCAAGAAAGGGCACACAAAAGGCTTAGTGTATTTATATCTTTCTTTAAAAGTAGAACTGAAGCAAATATGGCAAAATATTGTGATCAGATTAATGATATGTATATGGATATTTGTTACATTATGTTTTCTTATTTTCTATAGTTGTCCATCTGTTTGAAATTAATTACAAATCAGTAAGAAGTTAGGAAATAAGAATTATTATAGGCCAAAGCACAACACCATAAAATGCGAATGAAAAATGCAAACGTCACCATCTCATTCGATACCCATATTATTTCATGAGTGTGAGGGCTTTCCTAGAAGGAGGTGGGTCTTGTCCTCATTTTCTATAGATCCCATTATTTTTGAGGTTTGTCCCAAGAGAATGAGGAGGGTGAGAGGCGATGGGTTGTCACGAGACTTCAGTGGTTCAACAGGAACTTTCTCTCCTGCCAGCTCCTCGTCACTCCTGCAGAGCCTGGTCTCTGCTTTCCCGTTGATGAGGACCCGCAGCACTTCCATGCCGCACCCCTCGTCAGTCCGCCCCTCTCAGTCTGGCTTCCTTCGTCTCCTTACTCAGCCAGACCCACGGAGTGAGAAGTTTCAGAAATGTACTCAGCAAAACCCCAGACCCTCTCACCTCCTTCACTTGATTCATCCAGGTTTCCAGCCCGGATAATTTCCGTTGTTCAATTACTTTCATCTTCCTAAAGGACCGAGTATGGTTGGAGAAATTTGCCAAATCGTGATGACTGGATTCCCCTACAAAGCTGTGTGTCTCATCTCAGCAGCTCTCTCCCTGCAGCTTGCTTCTCTTTCTCATGCTTTGTGACTGTCCCAATGAAGTCTCCGAACTCATCAAGTGCCTTTCTCTTTCTCATGCTTTGTGACTGTCACCATGAAGTCTCCAAACTCATCAAGTGCCTTGTCAAAGCTGAACATTATCATTTTCTAGAAGCTAGAGTCTAGGTACCTGGAAATAGCGAGGCTATCCATGTTTTCCTTGTATTTTCTCCTCCTCATTTCAAACACTTATATAAGATTTATATTTCTTCTTTACTTGACCCCTTTCTCTGAGAAAAGTGTGTCACACATCTCCTTACAGATATAAACTGTTTACTGCTCTTGATCTCCCCCTATCCCCATGGTTCTGGCCTTTAGGATTTTCATGCAGTTTATTGTAGCAGATACCTAACCTCTCTTCCCAACCATCCATTTCGTCTACAATCAATCATATTTATTGCTGCCAGAATAATCTTCCTAAAAACCACTCTGGTTATTTTATTTCACCAGCTCCCCATTACCTTCTCAAGCAAAGTAAATTCTTTATAATCTGGTTCTGAGCTACGTATATACTCTTGTTTCCTATGACATTTCTCTTTTTAGAGCCCATGTTCTCACAAAACTAAAGTACTCATTTTTGTTTAATTAATACTCACTGCTCACTCTTCTCCCTTTGATCTAGGATGCCTTCTTCCATGTCTGTCCTGGAAAAATCTTACCCATATGTAATGGTATATGGCAAATATCACCACCTTTGTACCTTTTATAGATTCCGTAATATAATATGTTCCTCCTTTGACCTGGGATTGTAATTTGTATCTTCTCTCTAGCACTTTATCATTTATAAATTGTAAATTAATTATTTGAATAGCAATCTTAAAAATTCTGGAAGAATAAAACTATAGTTCTCATTTTTCTAGGCCTATGGCATCTATCAGAATATGTGGCATTTAAAAAAATATGCATCTTATTGAATCATACTGTTCATGTCTTTTGAGATTAAGAAAGAATTCAGTAGGGGAAGGAGTGACCAATGCTATCCTTATATTAAAAAAAAAAAAAACATTTCTCCATGAAATTCATTGTCCAATTTGAGATCAAAACTTAGACTTCATTAGCCTCATGTTCTGATAAGATGAATCGCTTTACAAATTTTGCATAATCAGACACTGCCAGCCTTGGATACCTTAGTCTTGCCAGAAACCAGTAACTTGAATTTCTTTGTGTTCTTATATAAACATTCTCTGTGAAAAGAATACATACAATGATCTGAAAGCATGAGTCAAGGACCTCTACTGGCACCTTTGTCCCTTTGGGTATATCCTATTGAAAACGAAGGAAATCAAATTTACATCTCATTTAACCTCCTGACTCCTTTCTTGTGTCTGGGTGTGGTAAATTATTTATGCCCGCAGATCCTCCTATAAAGAGGAGGCATCTACTTCCTACCTTTTGAATCTGGCCTCTCCTTGTAACTTTGCAGCAGAATGCAGCAGAAGTGACATAACAGGGCTTCTGAGCCTCTATTTCTAGAGGCCTCACAACTTCTACTTTTGTCCTCTTGGAATACTTCTAGCATCATGTAAACAGCCCAGAGGAAAGATTGCATGGAGTTCCAGCCATTCCAGCCATCCTCGCTGAAGTACCAGGCATAGGAGTGAGGCCATTGTAGAGCATCTGGTCCCAGCCAGGAGCTTCCTGGGCCCCCTGAGTAAACTCAGATGAAATGAACAGAACTGCCCAGTCAACTCACAGAACTAGTAAAAATAATACTCTCTTATTGTGTCAAGTCACTAAGTATCCAGATGTCTTGTTATAAAGAAATAGATAACTGATACAGTAGGCTTATTTTAGTTGGGTGTATTTCCTTCAATTCTATAAATTCTGGAGGGTGCACAAGCAGAATTTCCCATTTGCATAATAGCATCTAAGGTAAATCCAAAGTAAAAATTATGCCAATAAAGGCTTGGACCTCTCTGAGTTAAAAATTTCCTAATCTGTGAAGTTAGGATGTTGGATTAAATGCATTTAAGATCTTTCTTTGGTCTGTCTTCCATAATGCCAGTTCATTTTGATAGCTGGGCTGTCTGGAAGAACTGGGATTCATGATTCTAATTTTTTTTCTTTGTCTTCTATCTTAATTATTCTGGCCAATTTATTCCTCGAGGGTCCATATAGATAAAATATACAAAATAGAAATGGCTGAGAGCTCCAAGTCTATGGGGGTGGGGGGAGAAAAATCCCCCTACTCTGCTTTTCCTGTGACAGTCTTGTTCCTCCTACATTGAGATAGGCTTATCCAAACATCACCTAGTTAGAGGAGGAAAGGCTGCTGGCTGTCAGGAAGATGATTTATGCAAAGTGTCTGTGCATTCCACTGAAGTTTTAGGGCTAAGAGTCAGCGTGCACAGTTGCCGAGCCCATGTCACAGGACTCTAAGAAGCTTGTCTCACATGGTACCCAACACGCTGGATTAAAGGCAGATTGTAACTTTGCTGCTGCGATTTGTCTGTTTAGGTTAGTTACGGCTATCATGTTCCAAGTCTCGGCAGCCAATTGTCATATGCATTTGACTTGAGTTCTTATGTGCTTTGGTGGGTGTTTGGGGTTTTGCTCCATAACCTTGAGTGGCATTATGTCCACGAAATCACCCAGTGGGGAAATTACTTAGACCTCCAAGAGCTGTTGAACAGAATTCCACTTAGCATTGGAAACCGGTGGAGATAAAATTCATAGAATTTTGGAGCCAGAGAGTGCTTTAGAAACCACTTACGTTTCTGAACTCATAGAGCAAGAGAATGTGCCCAAGGTCACAAACTAGTTAATGGTATTCTGTGCAGTTTAAAAATAAACACTCTATACTATTCCTTTGTACTATTAGAAATCAGAGAAAGATCTAGATACTGGAATATTAAAGGCCAGTGCATCAGGAATGCCAAATACTTTTTTGCACAATATTTGCCCTCGAGATCATGGACATAGATGGCTGAGCAAAGGCAATAATCAGATAATTCCATATATGCATTATATATGTACGTGTGTGTATATATATATATACACACACACATATATATGTATGTGTGTATATATGTATATATATATACACATATATATACATATATGTATGTGTGTATGTATGTTTATAGATAAAGATATCAGTTAGATATAGATATAGATATAGGTGTAGGTATAGGTGTAGGTATAGGTATATATATGAATATAGGTATAGACATACAGAAAGAGAAAGAAGAGATTGCCAGGACAGTGATTCAACCAGCTTGCCGCATGGAAGGAATAGAGAGCATGAAGAGACAAGGAATCACTTGTGCTGACCTTTTGACTCTCTGAAAGCTCCAGCCCTGCAAAACATGGTTCAGTTGACACCCTGGAGTCTGACTAGCCAGACCACTCATTCCCTCTTAGAGGAAGGGCGATTTCTTCTCTTTCCTGACTTAGCCTTTAGGAATATGAAGGCAAAGAGTCTGGAGTTCCCCCTAGAGGCTAATATTTATACATACAACGTAAAAAACATTGCAGTATGAGGATCTTAGTGTTGTCAAAGTCTTGACAATTCCCTAATGAATATATTTGCATAATCTCTAGTCATTACCTTTGCATGTTTTAATGGAATGGAGCGAGAATGTTTACAGTTATATCTCATTAGTTAAAGACTGAAGACATAGATGTTGTTTCTTTTATGATGAACATTTGAAAAATATATTTAGTGACTTTTCACTTTTTAATGTATGCTCTATGATAACGCATTTGGATTCTGTGATCCAAAGTATCAGATAATCTCCAAAGTCAAGTGCGTAGGGGTTTAGTTATCTGGATAGTGAGTTGGGAAGACACCACCTTATATTTCTCTGCTACTCTATTTGTGAGTGAATAGGCCACTCGTCATCACCTAAAGCTTCCGTGGATGATTCGGCACATTGCCAGTGGAGCATATTGCCCCTCATGCAGCAGGCTGTGTTGGGCAACAAAGAGAGGCAGCTCAAAGGCTGTCGCTTAAGTCAGTTTCTTAATGGAAAATCCTGATAACGTCGGGGCTGTAAGAGTGGTGGGTTTCTCCTTCATAGGTGTTTCATTAATAGACAGTAATTAAGAAAGGTAGAGAGTTTCTTTTGTTTTTATCATTTCTTCGTTCTCTGTTAGTGATGTGCCCTACGCCTTCAAAAGAGAATCAAAGTCCGATCCTATTAAATGAGCAGGTGTTTAATTCCTGGTGAGACACATGAACATATGGTTTTGGGAATATTGTCTAGGGTAGAAAAATAATATCTATATTTATCTCTCTCTTTCTCTGTGTATGTATTTATATATGTATTTTAAGAGAAAAATTTTTATTTTTACATTATACAGGGTGTGTATTTTAATATATTAAAAGAGCACAGGCACTACAGATATGATTGTACCTGTGTTTCAGTCCTGCAGATCTAGAAAGAAATGGGGGAGGAAGAACAAAAGTTGATGTATTTGCTTTTGTAGTTTCTGTTTTCACTTTTTTGTTGTAGTCTTAACGCTGCCAGTTGTGGAAGAAGGCCACTTGGGAAGTATTTGTGGCTTTCTTCAACTCGATTAGGCTTTGCTGCCAGGTCCTCCAGCTGTACTGTAAAGGAATTCCTGTGATTTACAGGAGCACAAAGCAGCCCTTAGAAACACATTCACTGAGCAGACAGGAGGAAAAAACATACTATTTTGCCAGCGAGAGTAAGGAAGCCCACGTCTGGAAAATCCTGCTGAACACTCCATCAGGAAATATTCGTAACTTTCCAAGATCTATTTTCACATTTATAGAATATCTAACAGCAGGCAAATGTAATACCAAGAGCTACATGTTATTTGATATTCTTCTTGTGCTTTTTAAATTCCACTTCTAAAACCGAGGAGGAAATAATGAGCTCACAAGTATGGTTTTGACATTCTTCAGTGGGCTCAAATTGAATGGATCGTGACTGTGTCTTATGCTACAGGAATTAGAATACGGCTTCACCCATACTCTTAAAACTATTAAAATGGATTGTAATTAAAGAACTTTTATGGAGAAAGTAACCTGGAGCTTTTGTATAAAAGATCTGACTTTAAATAGCCATGATCATCTGGCCCACTTCATAAACTTTCTGTGTATGGTTCTCGATTGCACATTGGAGTATCTATGATAAATACTTTATTCAGGTTACACTGGAAGCAGTTTCTAAGGAAAGAGTGCCAGGATTGGAGTTTGAAGACAGAGTTCAGGTCCTAGGTTTTCCTTTTGTGGGGTTAAAATATAACTTTGTGAACATTTGTGAAATGGGGAAACTAATGCTTGCCCTAACTGCCCCTGTAGGGTTTTTGAATCAGTCAGGGCTCAGTCAGGTGACAGAAACCACACCAGTTATTTGGACATAGATATTGAATATAAGTAATTAAGTAGGCATAACGGTTTTTAAAAATATTTTAAAAGTTTTCTCAATTACAGTTGACATATGGCATTATGTTAGTTTCAGGTGTATACATAGTGATTAGACATTTATATAACTTATGAAGTGATCACCCTGATAAATCCGGTACTCATCTGACACCATATATAGTTATTACAATACTGCTAGCTATATTCCCCATGCTATACTCTGCATCCCCATGACTAATTTGTAACTACCAATTTGCACCTCTTAATCCTCTCCCCACCTTCACCTATCCCTCCAAACCCCACCTATCTGGCAACCACCAAAATGCTCTCTGTATCTATGAGCTTGTTTCCGTTTTGTTTGTTCGTTTATCCTGCTCTGTAGTTTCCACATATAAGTGACATTATATGACTAAGGACAATTGTCACAAGGTGGTAACTGTAAAAAGGTGACAATCACCTCTAGAACTGGATTCTACTGGTCCTTTCCTCCAAGATTCTAAGTTTTCTTACTTCCAAACTCTTCTCTTGAGTTTGGAAGTAGGAAAACTTGGAATCTTGGAGGAAAGGACCAGTAGAATTCAAATTTAGCTCACTGATGCTGAGTTTGGACAAAAAGACCCGCAGGCCGGAAAACCACTCTGCAGAGGGAACGCAAGCAGGCTAGTGCCTATATCTCTGGGAGGGGTGCAGCAGGCCTGCAATTGTTGGAAGAATTGCAAACTGTTTTGGGCTTGTGCTACAGAAAGGAGCAGCTGCTCCCGGGGTAAAGAAGTATAGCAAGGGTGAAGCTTTCAGGAACAGCAAGAAGCCTGCCAGCTAGAAATATGTTTCTTCTTCCTTCTCCAGCCTTATAGTCTCCATCTAGTATCCCCTGTTAGTATAGCCTAATATAGAGCTAGCTGGGAAAGCCAAAATATGGTTTTGAGAGCCCCAGCCCCAGCATCACAAGGCAGAGTGTAGATGATGGATGTGGAGCTCAGAGATCACTGGCGGTTGTATGTAAAACTGCTTTGAAAATTGAGATACGAATATAGAGTATAATTTTGCCATGTAAAAGTAGAATTTTTATAATCATTAACATTTTTGCTCTTTTAAATCTTGAAAAATATTACTGACAGATATTAAATGACTTTCATATTGTCATATATCTTACCAATATCAGGGTACTCTTATGATTGAGACTGAATGGCTTAAGAGTAATATGCTTATTCTGCTATAATGAAGAATTAGAATGTGAATGCAGAATGAGGTAAATCTAGGGTAAGTGGGATAATATTTTGAGCTACGTTAGTATTGGTGACGTGTAAGAGAAACTGATTGATGTTTTAGTTTTTCGTTTGTTGTACTAAAGAAAATATTGGAAAGAATGGTCACCAAGAAGGGTGATGTTGAATGTTATGTATTTTGTGCTCTGATTCGTGTTTACATTATCTCAGAGAAATGGCAGTTCAAACATGGACACCAGTCACTGAACAGAGAATGTGACAACAACAATTCCATCGTTACTATTTTGCTTGAATAAAGCAAGGGCATACGCACTGTATGTTCTTGACATAACACATACCCAAACACCCAGGGAAAGGCTAATAGTGTGAGCTGTTCTTAACAGCAGAGAGCAACATAGAGTCCAAGGTCTTCAGCCTCACATCTCATGGTCATTTCCTTTCTATGACTTATTGCGTGTAAGATCATAAGAAGTGTCTTTGATTGTGGAGATAATGCTCTGTGTCCTGAAGCATGATTATTTTTAGAGTGCACTGTCTTAAAAACAAAACAAAACAAAACAAAAAACAACTCTTATTTCTATCTTACACTGAAGAGAATAAACAGGCACTCTGGTCAGATAGTGATGATGATGGCTCTGCTTTTATAACTTCTTTGACAATATTGATTTCAGAAAGATCTGAAATTATTTGAGCATAAAATTCTTGGTTTGTCTACTTTTAAAATATAGCTGAAAAAATAAAGAAGTGACAGATATGGTTCCTGGAATCTTTGGTAGTGGGGATGGGAGGGAGAATCAGATGATATGATTTTTATAGAGTTTATAGAGGACAGTTCTTGATATTACATTCGGATAGAGTGGTTACTATTTTTTTCTCACAAAATTTTCTACTTCAAGACTACTGTGTTGATATATAATAAAATCTTTATAAAGTATTTTATTTTTATAAATTATTGATGTTGAGAAAAGGCCTTTATTTTATATTTTTAAAGAAATGTAATATTCTTATGCCTCTGCTAGAAAATGGGAAAGTTGATCCATGAGATTCTCCTTATTTCTCAATCATTCTCTGGTTTTAAGCTATTTGCAAAAAAAGCAGTTTGACATTCATTCTCTTAGAGGACCATTTAGCGCCAAGCCACTCTAAAAGGAAATATTTCTTCCCAAGAATCTAACTTACAAAGACGGTCCAACAGACAATTCAAAAAGTACCTCTATTTTATGTCATCTTTCTTTTTAACCCTCATTTAGAAAGGGATTCACAAAAAGTTCTTTTTTCTATTGCATATCAGTAGTTTTTATTTTCTAAAGGGAAGTAAACAGGTATGTCGATAAGCTTCTTCTGTGACGTGAAAATTTTTATCTAAATCAGGATATGTTGCTGATAATGGACCCAAGTTAATTTATTTTTACTCGGATTATAAATAAAAGGTTATCGCCATAATGATCTTGGCTACTAGACGGATAAGTAATGATAACTAATAAAGAGCCAAATATAGTAGAAATTTGGAAGAGGAGCAGAAATCTTTCTCTCCAAAGGAGTGTGGAAACATGAAGAAAATAACATCTGCTCTGCTTTTCTCATTGGTGCTGGCAAGGCCGAGCTCGGCTTCCCAGAGCAGCAGCCTCCAGCTCCCTGCACTGAGCTGGCTGTGAAGTGCAGGAAATTCCTCTTTCTTCCCACAGAGCAAGTCTTGGGAGTAGGCACTCTATGAAGTGGATGCAGGAGATGCTTACACAGATAAGACTTTGCTCTGCTAATCTTTTGTGGCTGTAGAGGGAAGGACTCTTACTTCAAATGGTTCCCTAGGGATGTTTTAGACAATCCTTGCCCTGGGTTGAGTCCATTCTAGTTTGTAGCCCTGGCACTATGTTACTTTGGATTAGTGTGTCACCAGAATCATATTGAGGAAAATATTCTTTTATTTCCTTTTATCCCAGATTTGCACTTGTCAATGATGAGGATGAAAAAAAGAGAATAGAGAAAGGACCTCCCACATGCTAGTGATTTCTCATGTCTCCTTAATCATCTATGTTGAGGAAGAATTAGAAGGCAAGGCAGGTGACTGATGCTGGAGCTCCAGAACTAATCTGATTTGGATCCACAATTGTGACTGGCTAATGATTCCTCCTCTAAAGTAAAATATTCCAGAAATAAAAGATTTTTCTTAAATAAGACCTAATGCTGAAGTGACTGGATGGCGAATGCTATAATTTCATTAATGGCAAAAGTCAACCCATATCTTATCTTCTTCCAAAAGAATTACTAGCAGAACATTAAGGGGCCAGTGGAGACCAAGGTTCTGCCTCGGTCACGTCTTTTCGGTAGTGGGGTTGGGATAGGTCTCTTTGCAATGCCTCCTTCTCAGATCAATACCCTTGCCCCGGCTCCATAGGGTATAGCATAAGCAAAGGCTTCAAGATGGAAGAATATTATTCACGAGCTGGAGCTCATAGTTTATCTTTGTCATTGATGTGTATTTTGTCAAAACGTGCGGGTGTGTATGCAGTCAGTGGGGCTGTGATTTCATCTTGTAATTACATAGCAGAGTTTTTAGACTGTCGTGTTTCGATGTTCTGCCAGGTTTCTGATGGTTATAGTTCCCTGACTCCACTTTCCCTCTGGTTATCATGAAATTGTTGTGACTTATGGTGAAGATATTCGACCTCCAGGCAGGAGTGCTGTGACTCTTTATGAGACGTTGTTCCCCTCTTCTGAATCACTTCTGCTGTTATACGTGAACCCTAAATCTGGAAGAAAATATTTTCACCTAGCGAGCTCTCTCCCCACCTCATAGAAGCTTTTCTATTTCACTCTCAGTCTTTTATATTCTGGTATCAGAGAGGTCTCAGGAGAAAAGTTCACACAGAAAGTATTTGCTCAGGCATTTTAATTAATAGATTATTTATAATAATGTTTTTGTTAAATTTTAATATTTCTTAATTTCGATTTTTCCAATTTGGAAATTAAACATAATAGTATATTGGTTAATTCAACTAAAGGTGAATGAGTTAAATTTTATTGTGATTTTTTTTTTTTTTTGAGCCCTGAGGGAGGCAGGCACTCAAACCAGTATTTAACTTGGCTTACTTCAACCTTCATTCGCTGTCAGCCATCATGCAGCGCTTTGAGTACTTCCTAAGGAGTAGGGCTATGCTTTCCCCCATAGAGTATCGGCCAAATAATAATCAGAAAATTGGAATGTACGTAGCACTTTCATTTGAAAAACTAATGCCTACTAGCCCTGACTCCTTAAGACTCTATGTTATCCTTACCAAGCATAGCCCTATTAGGCAGTTAGGTCAAGAATTTTGGCCTGTGTAGCTGGCACATAGTAGATATTCAGTAGATATTGGCTGATTATTAAAGCTGAAATTAAAGTGACATCCATCTTTTATTTAAGCCCTCATTTAATAAATTTGAAAATTTTATTATTTACCATATTAGCATCAAGGGAATCGTGTTAAATGTGATGAAATCGAATATTATAACTCCATCTTTTCTTCTCATTTTAAACACATGGTTGGTTATGTAGGCATTTCAAGACCACGCATTTCCTTCAATGTTCTTATAAGGGAGGCCTGGGCTATATCTACACAAAGTGAAATGAAAAATTAAAGTAACTGTGGAACTTAATTAAGCCTGATATCTTTACCTGTTATGTCTGGAGCAGGCTTGAAACTAAACCTGTTCAGTCATCCGGTGGCCAGCACCACCAGGCCCTACCTTTTATGTCCCTTCAAGTGGAGAGACCTCCATTTGGGAAACTTGATCTGTGTCTCTCATCATTCAGCACATTTATGTTACTGCTACGTAACGTTGCACCTTTATATAAAAATTTTAAAAGATTTCCATTTAAACCAAATATTTTAATTATTTAGATACTGTAGACTTGAACTACTTCATGTTTGTCTTAACTCGTTCTTATTTTGCTGAGTTGCTAGAACCATAATTTCACTTAGGGAAAATTATGTTGCTAAACTTCTCCCAAGCTCTCTCTTTAAATTTTTTTCAGAAGTATTTTTTATCCTTCTTTTGTTCTTGGCTTTAATTTACATTTTTTTTGATTATCATTGTTCATCCAGATAATCTCTCTCACCCCCTTTGTTTGTTAGGGTGCTAGTTTGGTTTTTGAAAGAGACTTTTATCCTTTTCACATCATCAACATGTCACTTTTTTCCTGTCTCGTTTCCACTTCTATTCATGTTATGTTTTAGAATATTTGCATTTATGATTCCTTCTATAAGCTTTTTGTTCTCAAAGTCTCCTTAAATTATAGGCGGAAGTGCCAGAGAGGAGAAAAGTGAAATAGAATAAAGCTAATGATCAGTTTACCTTAGTGTTCTAATGCTAGGATTTAGTTGGGAAGCCCACAGGGCAAATCTCTGTTCTCCGTTTGGAAAAGAGCAAGAGTGTGTTATTTATGTTTGAGTTCATAAACTCTTAGACTGCAGAGATTGTGTCTATTTAAATTAAGTGCCCAGCTCAGCACCATGTAATATGATGATAATGTTGTCCGATAAATTAGAGCTATTTCTACTATCGTTCTTTTCTTCCTACCATGCTCTTTCCTTGTTGTCGTGACTAGGTATGCATGACTGATGTATTTTCACAGCATTAGTATTTTGCATCTGTATGTTGCAACTGTCTGTTTATATCAATAAACTGAGGCAGACAGCTGAGATGAAAATCAGTTTCCTCAAATTGCCACAACTAAGTAACAGAAAAAGAAAGATCTAGAAGACAATTTACCCAACGTTTCACCCACTAGGCTAGGTATAGACTGCGGAAGGTGAAGTATTAGCAATTGTAGGAAAAATAGACATTCGTAAGCGCTAGCAAGCATTAAGCCCTCCATTTTCTTTGACTATTCCGGTTCTTTTGATCGCTGTTAAATTAAATCAAATATGAATTGCTGTGACTCTGTTTCCTTATGAAGACTACTGGAATGTTTTGAAATTGGGCTATTTAAGTTTGATTTGAATTAAGCGAATTATCTACCTCTGCTCAGATTCTACACTTTCTACTTAATGTGGCTGTGGTTCATGTTTTGATTTCCCGCAATGTATGTGTTTGCATGTATGTGTACTATTTCTAGTCCAAAAGGCTATGTGCATTGAGTGTTTTAACCATATTCCTTTATCTATAGCTGGGCTCCTGTCACACCTCGATGAATATACAGTATATGTGTTTTACTAGATTTTTTTGTCACTGTTTTTCAAATGCTTTGTTTTTCAACAATATTTCCCCCTACTTTCTCTTTCCTTTTTTTAAATTAGGAAATAGTTATCCGATAGTGAATACTGATCCTTCTCATCAAGAAATGCTTCTTTTTGTAGAGATTTGTCACCTTTAATGTGTCTTATAATAGAGCCTAATTAGTTTTAAGTACGTCAGTGGCTATGTAATGTCTCTTTTTCTACTAAAGAATAATATTATGACTTTGCAATGCATAGATGCCTCCCATAAAGAATTTATTATTGTGCATATTTCCCCAAATATAAGTGATTTAGGTACACTTCAATGTTATTAAGTTGTAAATTTAAGGCTGCATAGAAATAAGCAGAACCAAGCAAAGTTAGCTTAGAATAATTTAAGGAGAGCTTATAAAGTAGTTCTATACAAATCAAATGACATGATAGACACCAAGAGAGCAATGTTTTATTTTAAAGTATTCCACCTAGAGAAAATAGTGTTGTATACTAACTAAATGACACTAAATGGCAAAAAAATGTGGAAATTAAGGATTATTACACATCTTTATGTTTTAAAGAAAAACTATCAACATCTTAAGTGATGTGAGTATTTATCATCTTGTCAAACAAAGTCATGTTCTTGTTTCTTGGATGACAGATGAATGTATTGTTAGAAAAAGAGTTGATTTTCTTTCTCCATCTGATATCTTTTTCCATTCAAGTAAACTACACCTTATAGAAGCCATATGATTATGAGCTCTCTGATTGTGTTGAGCTACTTGGAAACAGGCATGATGGAAATAGGAAAACTTGCCACATCTACTTTCCCATTATGTCTTCATCCTTTGAGTTGCTAAAACTTGTAGTTTGGGTAAAGGCCTATGAAACACTTTATATAAAAATAGACATTATATAAAATTTAAAATATATATACACATATATTTATATATACTGTATATATATGTATATATGTGTGTGTGTGTGTGTGTGTGTGTGTGTGTGTGTGTGTGTGTGTGTGTAAAATTTACCCTCCCCCTTAGCTTCCCTGTTATACAGACTGGATCTGGCTAGAGTTATCTTACTGTTGAGGAGACTAATGCTCTCTTTTTCATCTGTAAAGGTTTTTTTCTTATTTCTGTCATCACTTCTCTTTAAATGCATATTATCCTTCACAAGAGAGGGGGACTCTTTTAGAGAATATGAATGGATTAGAACTAATTTATAGTGATTATTAGAAAGATAACCAAAATACACTCAATATTAAAGACAGCTAAATGGTGACATCTTGAAAGCACAAGAAATTTCATTCTTAATAAATGTTGTGAAATTACAGCTTATTACTTAGCAAAAGTGATACTCGAGCTTTCTATGGGTCAGAAATTAACATTAATAGTTATAGTAACTTTATGATAAACGTTTGTAGTGCCTAACTGATTTCAATGTGTCTTCGCATGTATTATTGCTTCTGAGCCCCTAAACAAAGGAGAAGAGTAAAAGAAACAGTTTCTCTCTTTTACTAGAGAGAAACAAAGGGTCAGAGAAATGAAGTGGTTTGACCAAATTTTTAACTAATCAGTGGCTAAGCTATCACTAATAACTATTTGAACTTCATCAGAATTCCAGTTGATGAGGAAGTAAATAAATCAGAATATAGGGTAAATAAAAGTAGGCATAAAAGACATTTGGGGTAGTTTGGAGCTATTAGCCATTATTCTGTCTGATCAGGTAGGAATTCTGATTATGAAACTCATAATTAAAAAAAAAAAAAAGGCCAAAACTCTAACTCCCCAGTTTAGTGAAAGGCCAAATTATATTAGTTTGATTTATTATAAACTTGAAGGTATTTTTAAAGCCTTCAGGTATGTAGATTTATGTGAACTCAGAAGCAAAGGATATTCTTACATTCATTAAATAAATGTCCTATATCTGTCTATCTCTTCATCTCTGGAATATCAACATCTTTGTCACTACAAAATATGAAATATACCCCTTTAGAATGGGCTATGTAGTCTACTTAGTTCTTGAGATCCCTGGTTAATTGACCAGACAGGATATCAAGTTCAGTGGTTCCTGTTTGAGTGGTTATATTAGAAAACATCCCATTTGTTCTATAGGAAGCAATGAGACCACAAAATTGTTTCACACCAGCTGCTCTGATATTAATATTCAAATTTCTTCTAAGTTAGAAGTTTGGACTGCCAGGATAGGAAAGAAATCCTTCATCTTTTTGCTAATGATTGTTCTTGTAATGAAAATGAAGGATGGATTTAATTTTATAATTTTAAGTTAATGACATTGATTTGTACTTGACATTTGTAAAGGACTAGTCATTCTTTGCATTTCTCCACTGATAATAGGTTTTCTATCCAAAATTTTTTATGATAGCATTCACTTACAGAAATGGTTTATAGAACCTTTGGAATGTGGCCACTAACTATTCTAGCTTTAAAAGCATCCACATAAGTAATGACCCATTTGGTGCTGGTATTTGTTTTTTATTGGTAATTAAAATGATCTGAAATCAAAATGAGAATAATAAATAAAGCTCAGTTTCAGGGATCAAGGAAGTAAGCAAAATAGTTCAGACTGCTATTAAGGAATATGAATGTTTTTTTGGCAATATGTCTCTATATAAAATGTATGAAGTCTATTTTGAAATTATTATATGTTATGAAAATGTCCATATTCTTGTAAACATTTTAATTGAACTCCTCGTGCAAATACACAACAATTCGGGCAGAAGAGGGGCTCGTGTTTCTGTTGTGGCTCAAGCTACTATAAAATTCCCTACGTTAAAACAGATTGCCTGATCATCAACATACACAGCTACGAAAAGAGACTGAGGGTGGGAGGAAGGAGGGAAGGGCCGGAAAGGAGAGGAAAGGAAGGGAAAGGAGGGGGCGGGTGCTCAAGACCAGTTTTTTTTCATTTCTCGATTTCGCTGAGTTCTGTTCTAAAAATCAAATGTAGTAAAATCAAATCTGTCAAGTTCTCGGTTAATCGTTACTCTATTCGATTGTGTCTTCACTATCAACATTAGTTGAACTCCACTCTTCCTCAGGCCTTCCCTTATGTTCACTCTTCTGAGTTTTACCTTTCTACTAGTAATCACGTTACTACCCATTTGTGAGAGGCTTTTCCATGAGTGAGGTCCTGCGATGTGTTTATTGAAGACAGTATTGCATTTAATGCTCACAGCCATTCTGGGAGGTCCTAAAGTTTCTATTTTACATGTAAGAAGTCTGAAGATTAGAGAAGTGTATAACAGATCATCACACATTCAACACCTTCAAATAATACATGATTCTCTGGGTCAGGACTAGGGTTTAGCTGAGTCGGGTCCCCAGGGTCTGCAGTCATGGTCTTGGTCAGGCTGCCATCTCATCTGGAGGCTCAAGTAGAGCAGAATCCATTTCCTTGTTTATTCCAGTTCTTGGCCGAATCTGGTTCCTCGTGGCTGTATGAGTGTGGGCCTTAGGTTTTTGCCAGCCTTGGACTTGAGATTGCCTCAAGACCTAGAGGCTGGCAGCAGATTCTTGCCCTGTGAGCTTCTCTAACATGGCCATTTACTTCATCGTTGAGTATACAAGGAGAGTCCCTGGCTCCAGTCAGCTAAAAAGAGAGAGTGCTATGTACATAATATAATCACAGGGTGACATCTTATCACCTTTGCCATGTAATATAACAATCACAAGAGTAATGTTCTGTCATTTTACCATATTTTAGATTAAAACAAGTTACAGGTCATGTCCATACTTAAGGCAAGGGGCTTACGCAGGGCAGGGACATGGGGCAGCGAGGTGGGGAGGGGCAGCGTGGTGGCAAGCATTATGAGAGCCACCCTGAGGTCTGCCTGCCACATAAAGTAAATTAACCAAGGTCACACAGCTACTAGGATTCACAGCTAGATATTACTTACTTCAATGCCCATGTATTAGCACCATCCACATAGGATACAAATGAAATAAAATACAACTATATAAGATTATCGTCTGCATGTATTTTGGTCACTTTCTTCAAGTGTAACTTAAGTGATGTAAATTCTACATTTGGGGCTTTCTTAATCCCAATTTACCCCTTAAAGTAAAATATGTATATGTTTTATCACTTCTGTTTCTAACCTAAAAAGTGTTGAATTAGACACCAAATAGCACTGCCATAAAAAGACTTACTTTTGCTTTCAGTAAAGTAATGAGTGGGTCAAGAGAGAGAGGAAATTGGATTTTCTCCTTAAATTAGTGTGTTTATATATTTAGTAGTAACCACAGTGAAACCTGTGTTGTATTTTTCTCTTTGAAAAGTGTAACTTAATTTTTATTGTCAGGCTCTCTAGTAAAGCAATGGCAAACGCACTATGAGCCGCACTTTAAGTTCCTGGAGGACGATGTGGTAGTCTTAGCTCTCTAGGTCTTTGAAGTCTTAGCTCTCTAGGTCCTTTTTTAGGACTGGAGATGAGGAAACGAAAGATCTGCAGTTCCCGTTTCTCCAGATGGTATCTTAAGACGTATTAGAAAAAGCTCCGCCATGGTTTTATGCCTGCTCCAGGGGCCTTCAGATCACTTTCTGTTTAGTCATAGCACTGATGGCTGACAGAGGAGAAGCACAAAGCCAGAGGCTCCTTTGAATGGCAGGCTAAAGAGAAGGACCCTGAATGGGGTCATGCTTTTAAGGAAGGAAAGGATCCTTACTCAGAGGGGAGATAGTGCCTGGCTGTCATATCCGCTGTCGCCCCTATGGCATCTAGTAAGTTGGGGAGCAAGAATTCCTCAAACTGAGCCATCCTGTCTCTTCTCATGGAAGTTAGGCTGCCTTCCCTGTAGGTAAACAGGTGGGGAGAGCTCCCCACTGCATTTTCTTCATCAGAGACACTTTACGTAGTTCCGGTTAGTAATTTCAGTTAATAAAATCTCTCTGTTTGATGTGCTTTTTGTGGTAATAAATACACACCCTAGTTTGGACAGACTTCCATTTCTCTAGTATATAAATAATAAGGCTTTCCCTGAAGAAGACAGTCTTGTAGCTGAGAAATAAAAATACTTCTTTGTAGCATCCTGGGGTATTTATTCATGTAGCTAATTATAATCTGTTTCTTTCTTTCCAGTTTAGTAATTGCTTTTTAGCTTTGTGTGAACTACAAATAAGAGGCAAATTTCTTATTTAATATTATTATCAAAGTGTGAGAAAATAAGATATATATGCAGTAAGGAATAAATAAGCATGAACTGAATCGCCCCCCCTTTTTTTTTTTAAGGAAAGAGAATAAAAACAGTAAGAAAAAAACTGAGCGATGTTCAGAGACAGAATTCACGGGGTCACTTGAGACATTATTCACTTTCCTGCACTAAATAATTTCCCCTTTCAGTTTCAAAATGTGGTAGTGAACATGAATAAGTTAAATGAGAGGGTGCAAAGTATTGTGTGAGGGAAGCGCTTTTCACCAAGCCCCTGAATGCTCTCCCGCCGGCATATAGCGCTTGGGGTCTACAATTTAGTCCTGGTAGAAAGAACCCATCCTTCCACGGGAGAGGATAATTTTGTTCTTCATTATTTATTATATTCCCAGAGCCCACCATGATTTTTGTGCTCCCTGATTATTCTCTTAGCTACACAGAAAAGAGTACTTGTGGGAGCGTATGCTTTATACGTGAGTCCAGGAAAGCAGCATTTACTGTAATCTACCTTAATGCTTTGTTTTGCTTCTCTTTTCACACACGAACATGGCTATTAAGCCTGTATCAGTCACAGCCCCGAAAGGAAACAGATGGCACTCGCAAATTAGGATAATTCCAGGAGGGCTTATTTACAATGGGACTTTTAGCAAAGCGGAACCACAAAGGGTAACGCAGTAACCTGGTTTAATAATGGTAGAGCTGGAATCACCCCTAGGCCTGAAAGAGAGAAGGGGGGACAGTTTCCAGAAGACAGAGACTTGAGTAGAGAAGGCCAGTTTGGTGAAGAGACATGGCTCGCCAAACGCTGCCTGGCAGGATGGAGACCACAGACGTGTACATCGCCGTCTCTCTCTCCCCTCCGGGCCCTCTGCACTGCTGCCAGGGACCCGCCATCAGATCCCATGAAAGCTCGAGGACAAGGAAGGCCCCTGATGTGGTCCCATCGCTCAGCCTCCAGCAGCAGGGGGGGCAGGTGGAAAAGGGTGGAGTGTGGTGTCTAGAGGAGCAGATAGGATTTGGCACCAAAGTCCAATGTATGGACATTAGAATATTTGGAATGCAAGTTTTTTTATGGCTTGTGATAATCAGAATAGTTTAATAGTAAACTATAATAGTTTAATACTATTGTTTTGTTTGCTATTAACAACTATGAGGCATTTAGGCTGTGAGAGCCCTACTTCATTGAATTTGAAAGGCATGAAAAAAAAACAACTCACTCATTAGTTCTGCCCACATCAAGGCAAATGAGCAGATTTCTACATGCAGGATATGCTATTTTTCTTTCAAAGTTGCCTTTAATTATAAACTACTGGGACAATTGGGTGGCCAGTCTCTTGTGTGGCACTTAATTCAGTGGATTTTTTTTTTTTTTTTTTAGATATACAGATCAGCATCTAGGTGTTAGGATTCTATGGAAGGGAAGGTTTCAGACACATATGGAGCATCTTTAAAGCATTTGCAGGGACAATTTTAGGATGGTATAGTTGGAAGCAGGTATGTAAGTGCTGACAAATCATTCTAGAATGCAAAACTGGAGATAATGATACTGGACACATCCTTGCGATGTAGTCTTTTCAAAGGTGTATCATTATATACTCCTTTTACCTCACCTTGTCATAATGCTTTCAAATATGGACATTTAAAAGAGTCGGGTGAAAAAGACACTGTAGAAAAAGTGAAAAGGCAAGTTATAGAGTAGGGGAAGATATTTGCAACACATAGAAATTATAAAGAACTAAGATCCATTGTATATAAAAAATGGATAAAGCACTCATACAAATGAATAAAAATAAGACAACTATAGAAATAAAGGACAAACTATTTAAACCGACACGTCACCAAAAAGAAAATTCAAGTAACATTTGAATAAACATTTGAGAATCCACCTCATTAGTAGTAAGATAAATGTTAATTAAAACTATGATGAGATATACTTACATATCAACAGTTGACAAAAACTAGAATGTTGAATAATTTCAAATATCGATAAATATGTGTGATTGTGATATGGTTGGAGGTAAATGATATATAACCATTTTGAGAAACAATTTTGCTTTCTGGTCCAGTTGAAGATGTGACCTTAAGCATTTCTTTACCTGGGCAATTACCATAGAAAACGATGTGCATGTGTGTTTCCAGAATACACGTGCAAGAATTTCATCACACCTGTTCATTCTAGTTCATTCTGGCCGGTATATGGAAATAATCCAAATATCCATCCAAAGTAATAGAGATAAATAAATTGCGCTAAACTCATATAATAAATTACTATCTAGCAATGACAATAAATTGAACCTTTCTGTAATGGTAGCAGTCTAAGGAAAAGAAAGGAAATCATTACAAAAGGGCAGTGGTTATCTCTGATGGAGGAGGTTGTGGTTGTTTTGGGGGAAAGGCTCAAAAAGGAGGTTTCCTAGGGTGCTGGCTAAGTTGCATTTCTTCCACAGGTGGTGGTTACACTGCTGTTAATTTGTACTTATTAAACCGCACACATATGACTATGCAGTTTTCTTTCTGATAAAAATAAACTACTTTTTAAAAGTCAGTTGACTCTCCATTCTTTATGTTCTGCATTTTTATGATTGATTCTACGCGTCTCCCAAGGCTGTTGAAAGTCACTGTTTTTAAATTTCAGATTGCATTTGGTGACTGAGAATTTAAACATGAATAACATAATAGGAAATGTGAATCTACAATAAATATCTATTAGATTTGCACCCATATTTCTTTCCTTCTGGCCTATGCAAAGCAAAGACATGCTCAAGGCACGTATGGGAAGCTTGGGGTTATGAGAAAGAAAATTAATGCTGCTATTATTTGCCAAATTTTACAGAGTAAGATGGTTGAAGGAGTATGGGGAGAAGTTAACATAAGTAGTTTGAACTAGAAAAATAAGAGGACCTGTGCTGAAGATAGGGAAGAAAAGCATCCTGGAACCGAAGCAAACATTTAGAAGCCAGTTCACTAGAGTTTTTGTTCTTGCTGTCGAAAGCTTTAATCTGAGTTACTATTAATAAAGAAAATGAGAGAAGTGAAGAAGCTCCCATGGAAATGGACACATGCCTTTCTTTTTATAACTCTTCAACTGCTTTGGGAATTCTTGGATCCTTACGGAGACTTTTTTTTTTTCCCCTGAATTTTCCCAGAAAGTAGCAGACAGAGCTTAAGTTGTAAGCATTATCCTTGAGAGGTCTTAGGAGGTCAGAATTCTAGCGGGGTTTTGGGGGAATGTTTGCCATAGGTATGATTGCTCCCTGAAGAATTTATTCATTCAGTATTTAAAGGCAGTTCACCTACTGTCTAAATGCAGTATGTAGTAAAAAAAAAAGGGTGAATTTAGTATCTATAATAATGACAAGATCATGTAGTTGTTATTCTGTAGAATTATACGGTGTTTGTGTGCAAGTCCTTTCTTCTTATATATGAGAACCCTGTTTGATTAACATCATAAAATATCTTTCTATATTTGTACAAATGCACTAAATGTACCATTATTTTCCAGTCTTCCTGATTTCTACAAAACAGAATTTGAAAAAATAATGGGAAAGATTTAGTCAAACTTTCCTTTATTTTGAAAGAATGCATCCTTTGCATCTGGTTTCTCAAATTTTAATGTACTTAGGGACCACCTGAGGACCTTGTGAGATGCAGATTATAATTCAGCAGTCTGAGGCAGGACCTAAGATGCTGCATTTTGAACAAGTTGCCAAGAGATCCCAATGCTGCTGATCCAAGGACCTGATGTGGAGAGAAAGAAGATAGAGAGCAAACCTATGGTCCCAGCTAATTCAGTCAGGCAGGCCAGCATGCTCTCCTCACGCCTGTGATCAGGATGCACCCATAATGGGTTCTTCTATGTAATCTGTCCCATGTTTTAAGGTTTTCTCATGGGTACATCTCTGTGTTTTTATGTTTTTAAAGGAAAAATAAAGTATCGTGTCTGACCCTAATTCTGGTCTGAGCTAATTGTGAGACCAGGGAGATTTTGGTCAAAGAATACCCACTTCCAGTTATGAGACAAAGTGCTAGGGACCTAATGTACAGCATCTTGACTGTAGTTAACAATATCATACTGTGGACTTGAATAGTGCCAAGAGAGCAGGTCTCAGTGTTCTCTCCATGCTCAAATAAGTAGCTAATGTTAGGGGGTGGATGTGTTATTTAGCTTGATTGTAATCAATCAACATTGTGGTAATCAATTCACCACATGGTACACCTTAAATATATACAATTTTTAATTTTCAAATCATCACATGGTAGACCTTAAATATATACAATTTTTAATTTTCAATTATACGTCAATGAAGCTGGAAACAATAGAATTTTTATTTTGCAAAATTTTTTAAGGTGTTGGATTAAATTATTTCCAATGTTTATTCCAGCCACAATAACCCTTAGCTCATCAATAATAGAACACCTTGATGTGGGTTTTCATGATGACAAATCTGATCATGTTTTTTTTCTCTATTGTTTTTTACTTCCTTACTATTTTTTTCCTCCCTCTTGAATAAGTTTACTTATCCATTTTCCAAAGTCATTGAGAAAGTTTTCTTTTTTGCTTTAAGAATAACAGTCAATACTCTTCTGTTTAGCTATGTTTACTACCTTTATGTTTATTTGAAGGAAAGGGGGAACTATCAAGAATAAAGTCTCATTATAGTGTCACAAATTTCTTTTTGTAAATATAAAGTTATCTGAAGTCCCTGAAAAGTGGTAGTATAAGCACAAACTATCATATTATATAGCTAAGTTTGGAATAAGCTGTGACATTATATTTGTAGAAGACAACTATTCTAAAAATTACCTTTTCTTAATCAGGCAAAATTATTGGCGTGGTTAATTCCCTTTAGAGAAATTAGCTTGCTTAATTGGAACAAATTTTTAAAATTCCTTAATAGAATATTTATGAAGAGTTTAGACTGTCAACTGGAAGTGCTAGTTATGAATAAATTTATTTATGGGCCAGGGGATATACTGGCCCCTCAGGTTTTTTCCAGCTTTGTGGTACATTCAATGAAAATACTTTTCTAAACATTGATGCGTTTTCTGGTCTGTGGCCTGTACAGAACACGATCAAAGGCTCTGAAGATAGAGAAAATTTTGAAGCATCCAGTACTAGCTGCCAGGGCACTTAAAATTGACCCTAGAGCCCAGATATGTCATGAGATCAGTTCTGGGAAGCAGATTCCTTGTGTGCTTCTGCATCTTTCCCAGGGCCAAAGTTTCCATTGATTTGAAGAGAATTTCTCAGCAGTTACTGGGACTTAGATTAAATAGATAGGCTGGCCACTTCTTAAGACAGACGTTTGAATTCCGCTGAGTTTGAAATTAATTAAAATCATTGGTTTTTGAGGGATAGTCTTATCCCCTGAAATGTGAGGCTAAAAGTGGTTTTATTTTCCAATTACTGTTGGGAATAGGGTTGTGTTATGTTAAGTCCTTTCTGAGCTAGCCACAGCCAGCCTCATGACATACTGGGATTTCTGGAGGTCTGGGTCTCTTAGTCCCTCTGCTGTGCTGACTGACTCACCATGACCCGGTGGTGAAGTGCTGAGGTCTGCTTCTCCTAGCCCGGGGGGACCTGGTCTTACACATCGCCCCGCAACTCCACAGGCGGTGGTCTCAAGTCCAGAGCTTTTAAAGAGACAGGTTGGGAATATTTACACCACAGAAATTGTCCCATTCTGTAGATCACGGCCCTCAGTTGCTAAACATTTACCTACACACCTCTGTCCTTGAAGGCAGAATCCCACTCAGTGCGAGTAGATTAAAGCCCCTGAGTTTCCTTAATGGTAGTCTCATCTACTCTGTGTAATAATGAGCATCCCTAGCTGAGAATGCTTGGAAGAGTCTTCCTTAGTAAAAGATAAAATCACAACATCTGGTAAGAATAGCTTATGAAAATGACGCTTTTTTTCTTGTCCCTATGAGTGGGCTTTGCTTAGTGCACATGGCTTTATTTATTTATTCATTCATTCATTCATTCATTCATTTATTATGGTGACATTGGTTCACGAAATCCAGTAAGTTTCAAATGTACAATTCAAAGTGCACGCGGCTGTAAATAGTTCCTCTCACATGTTTGAACCCGCAGCTCCAATTCGCCCACCTCTTCAGGCACTGAGACAGCAAGAATGTCAAGTACAAACTCTCTTTATGTTCAAAACATGTTTTATAAATGACAGAGATATTCCAACTGTTAAGAATGTTAAGTGTTATTCTAGGTTTCAGATGTTTCCATGAGAGAGTAAATTTCTCAGGCATCTGAGAAGATAGAATTTAAAAACTTTGAATAATTTGAGGGACTAGGAATATTTGGCATTTGTTGAATAGTTATAGTTTAGTGGAACTGAATTGCTTTACTGAATACTTATGTGTGTGCATATGTGTGTGTGTGTGTGTGTGTAGTTGGTTCTTACTGCCAGTTTACTTTGTAAAACAGACAGAAAAACTTTGATTAGAAAATGAAAGGGCTTTCTCACAGGCAGCTACTGCTCCAGTGCAAATGTAGAATGTTCTGCAACCTTAACTTAAAAACACCTGGAGCTGGATTTCCAAGGTATATTTTAAGTGAGGCCTAATGATGTGCAAAATTGTGCCCAGGTGGAAAGATGCTTTTCAGAAGTCCTGCCGGTAGGTTTCTTGTGCTAGAAAGAAGGGGTTTGGTTGAAAAACCAAAAGTGCTTTCTTGCCTTTTATATTCTGTCATATATGCATTATCATTTGCTATTCATGGGTCTTCAAATCATTGCTTGCCAACGTGGTTCAAATAAAAAGATGTAACAATGAAGATATTTTCTAAATACTACTGTCACAAGTATCTGCCAAAAGTTCTGAATCCATCCATAAATGATCTAGTCAGAAGGCTTTCTTTAGTAATTGTAATTTCGTTACCATCATTCAGTTTGTTTATAAATTTTTTTTAAGAAATTGAATTCTCTTATGCTTTGTTATCATGCTTCTTCTGAATATTTTTATATTTCAAGAGATGTGCTATTCTTTCATATCTATAATATAAATAGTATATAAATAAGATTTCTTATGTATCACTAAATTTATTTAAATAATTACTCATCTACAAATATTTTTGTGACCAGTTGAACATTCTTATCCTCACAATAGATTAATGTAATTATAAATACAGGACATTTACATACTAACTTAATTTCTCTGTCGCTATCAAAGTGCTTTCTAGAAATATTTAGAAACAAATTAAATGACTCAACGCTACTCCATGATCACCTCTATAAAATCTAAATACCTAGCTTGATCTCGATTCCAGAAAAAGTAGAGCCATGGTAATAAAACTCAAATCTGCAAATGACTCCTAATTGTTCATTCTTTCTACTCTTGACCTTCTTCAGTCTGTTCTGCATATAGAATCAGAGTCATATTTTTAAAGCATGAAAAAAATCACATCACTTCTTGGCTCAAAACCCTGCTAGCATTTTCCATTTTTATTAGAATATAGGCCGTGTATTCTTTCCTAGAGCCCTGCCTTTCTTTGACTCTTCTTCCCACTTCTTTCTCTTTAATTCATCCATTTTTTTTTTCAGCCTATCTGGCCTCAGGGCCTTTGCACTTGACATTATCTTGGCCCGGAATACCATTCCCTCTTATTTTTCTCTGAGTTGCTGGCTCCTTTTCTTTATGAAATTCTTAATCAAAATCAACTGCTCAGAAAAACTCACTCTCACCACTGTAGGTAAAGTACACCCATTCAGTTAACACTTTATTCTGTTACCTATTTTACTTCCATTTTGATATTTACCATCTCTTCCTGATGCTAGAATGTAAGTCCATGAAGTGATCATTCATTGTCCACTACCGTATTCTTAAAACAAGGACAGAAGATCAGCGTATGCAAAGGCATGGAGGGAGGTGAGGGCAAGTTCAGGGAACCACAGTGATTCAGAGTGGCTGTGTTAGTGGGTGCATATAGTAGACATGACATCATCCATCTCTGAAAGAGACTCTGAAATAAAAAATCTCCTTAAAAATAGTAAGATTGACCTAGTAAACCTGATAGACAAATTGCAAATGTCTATCCCATAGCCGCGTTTTTCAAACTTTTAGCTTCAGGATTCTTTTACATTCTTAAAAATTACAAAGAATCCTAAAGGGCTCTTGTTTGTGAGGGTTTTAATAACTATGATGTTTACCATGTTAGAAATTAAAATTCAGAAAAATTTAAAACATTTGTTAATCCATTAAAAACATAATCAACCCATTATACGTTAACAGAAATAATACATGTTCTTAAAATTATTCTATTTTGAAAAACTGAAAATAATACGCTGAGAGAGTGGCATTGTTGTCCAGTTTTGCAAATCTCTTTAACGTCTGATTAATAGGAGAACCCCGATTTGTCATGTCTGCTCTGTATGCCATCTGATGAAATAACGTTTCTTACAGACTCTGGAGAACTCCATTGTACACTTGTGAAAGAATAAGAGCAAAAAGGGAAAATGCCATCTTAGAATTATTATGAAAAGTTTTGACCTTGCAGATCTTCTGACTGGACCACACTCGAGAACTGCCGATCTCTGGTTTTAATAAGATATAAATCGCAGGCATTTTGTGTCCCGGGTGCTACTCACGTGTTACAAGATTGGGTGTTACTGTTGTAGGAAGAGTTTACAGCATCGAATGGGATACTTTTGCTCTTTCAGGATAACCCTGAGTGAGCCATGCGGGGGACCGTGGCCACTTCATAGCCACGTTCCTTTGAGAAGAGTCATCCCTCATTCCTGTCTGAGATGCCGCAATCACACTCTCCTCCTCTGCCTGGACACTGGGAACTTGGCTGTAATTTCCCTTCTTTGTCTTTGTAGAGTCGACGCGTACTATTATTTCAGCCCAAGCTGCAGGCAACACAACCAAGCAGTTTTGGAATAAAGTAAATTCGAGTTGGAATATTAGCTTCTCTACTACTAGTCGCATAATCTGGGGAGAAAGTTACTTATCTTGATTTTGTTTTCTTGCAGATTGAAGGCTACCTAAAGTTTGAGCTTCAGTTTCCTCTTAAGATAGTTTCAAAGATTGGATGGGAAGCAAAAGCAGTGAAAGAAAATTCTGAGTGATTAGAAAGGGGTCAGTTAAAGGAACAAGTGGGGCCATGTCATCGGCATTTTTAAGGCTCCTTCATGTGATTCTCATGTGCAGCTATCATTAAGACCCACTGATCAAATTATTATAAACTTTGGCGGAATTCCATAGTGAAAGAAACTAGTGTGACAACAGGCTAGATAGAGTTTCTTTGGTTGTCCCATTTTTGCCTGGAGCCATCCCCAAAACTCTGTGGGATAGCTGTATTGAAAGCCATCCATTCCCCTCTATGCCCCTATATACTATTTCTCCCCAGTTCATCAAAAAAATTTACTCTGTGAATTGATTATATCAGTACATTGATCTTTACCCAGAGCTTAGTGATGTTCTTTTGACAGGGGTTACAAAAGACCAAGTTGTAACTGACAATACTGAGTAGTATCACAATAATTTTGTTTTGTTTTAAAGCTACCTAGAAATCATTCAGCCTCATAGTGTTGGGACTAATGACTTTCAGGGAGCAGCAGATTAGTAAACGTGCGCATGTTGATATTACTATTCTCTGTCTAATGGCTCGTTCATTAACTCATGACTGTGGTCTTAATTGGGGGCTGTTAATACGTAAGGATGGTGTTTTTGCGTCTGGCAATGTGATAAATTTGGTCTGTTTCTATTCCCTGAGGCTAATAGATTTTTGGTTCTTAAAACTCTCATTAAGCAGCCCCAGGGAAGATAATTAAAGTCGTCGCGTCAGTCTGGGCTCCGAGGAGGCACACTGCCATGCGTGGGGCGCTGCCTCCGGAAGCAAACCATTTAATGTCAGATCCGCAGATTGCTGTGAAGTGATCCCGGATGAATAGCTCAAGTTTCCTGAAATTGAGTGTTCTCATCTGTAAAACGGGCAAAGCAATAACTACGCAACTCAGTGCTAGAGGAATGAAATAAGATAATACAAGAAAACAAAGTACCTGTGCCTCTGAAATAATGAACCTATAGGTCAAGGAAGTATGATTGTTGTTTCCTTTGATGCCATTATTTTTATTTACCAATTATAAAAGCTTTCTAGTATTTCTTTCTAGAGTAGCACATACTTCTAGTGTCGGGATCAAGAGATCAGACCCAATGATTCTCTTTCTACTTTTCTGAATGATGGCACAACTATGTCTGTATCTTAGGGTAGTGGAGGAGAGGGAGGGAGATGGACACTGTAATGGAGTTTAGACCTGACAGAAAACTGTTAACATAGATCTACAGCATTTGACTTGAGCCGTATATTAATTATTAATATATTTCATATATTAATAATTTCCCCACGCGGGGCTTCAGATGCCAGCAGGAATGGAGTTCTTAACTCATAATGAACAGTGGTTTAACAAATCATCAGTTAATGTCTTCAGTGCCTAGAAAACACATTTTAAGATTGTGTTTTTGCAGTGCAAAGAGCTCCTCTATTTCCACTGAAAAAATATCTAAACATCGCTTAACACTTAAAAAAAAAAAGTCCGTGGTCTTAACTTGTACAGCTTTTTTAGAGGGTTGTTATTTTTGCTTTAGGTAGGTGGCCAGGACAGGCCTCGGCTCGTAGACGCGGTGCAGGAAACCTGATGGGGTCTGAATGAGGTGATCTTTCCCAGCCTAGCGCCCCTTTCACGAAGATGTAGGAATCAAGAGTTCGAAAGGCAGAAGGCTTTACTCTCACCACAGTGGTAAAGAGAACTCTGACGTCTGTGAAAATTAGACCTTGGTGTCAGCATCTCTGATTTTCAGCAGAGCCTGCATCTTTCAGAGACGCTCTGACAACGGAAGGAGATGTCTAAAGACATTTTTGCTGTTCGGTAATTTTTCACCTGCATGTGCTAGATCTCTGTAATAGCTGGAAAGGGAAATGGAATCAAATGTGGGTGATGGCAGGAGCACTCACAGTTACGCAACTCCGGAGCCACATCTGCAGTCTCAGCAACCTAAAGAACCACGTGACTCCTGGATGATTGGTAGAACTGAGTATAACGTTGCATTCATATAGCAAAATTACAAGTCTTAAGGATCCTCTGATTAAACATTAATGGACCCACGTGAGTAGAGAGCGGCAGTGTGAACGTCGTTGCCTTAGAGAAACGGAAAACCTCTAAGATTAGACACATCCAGACTTTAAAGAGCGCTTCTATGTCTCTTCCTGTTATCTCTTTTTTGGCTTGGAACTCTATAGAGTGTTTTCATAGACATAATTTTGAATAATATGTCTTGACAAGTGAAGGATAATCGCGTTTACCTAGTAAAGAGCAAGATAGCATGTCATACTCAATAATTATTAGATTAATTTTGGATAGTGCTCAGGCTTCAGAGTAAACTGCTTTTACTAAGACAACCACCTGTAGTGATACATTTGTAACTGGTTTATCAAAAGCTTAACTCAAGAGACAGACCAACATAACATGGCATTTCCCCCTCTCCATACTCTGATAAATATTATTTTTCATCTCTTAACTGCACTTGGAATTTCTTATTTTCCCAATAACTTTCATGTATTAAAAAGTTCAATTTGGGTAGAATGTGGTAGGTGGGGCAAGCAATGCACCCTCTGACAACACCTAGAAACAAGCCAGACATGTTACAGAAACAGGTTTGAAAACATCAGCAAGCTGTGAAAATAATGACAAGATAAACTAAAATTCCAAAAAAAGGAGGACCTTTGGGAGTTGAGCTCTCAGGAGCCTGTGATATTTCCTCTTCGGGCATTTGCTGATTCTAAGACTGGGATGAAGACGAGGCCTTTGGACCCGGCGCTGTTGTTGCTCAGAGGAGGGGCATCGGCAACGCTTTCAAGCAGTTACATTGAGTGAAGTGAGAAACAGACTTCAGGGGCCTCAAGTCAATGCCATCCTTTCTCAAAAGAGACCTGCTGAACTCTGAGCTTTGCAAGATACTTAAGAACCAGCCTAAAGGCTTATAAAAGCGGAGCGAAAACGCCCACTGTTTCTCAGTGCCTTGCAAACCAGGGAGAGGGACCTCAGAGTACAGACAAGAGACGAAGCCCTAAGAAGGTGCGAGGAATTGACACTGAGGGACTAAAAAGTCAGTTTCTTACCTGGGGACATTTATAGATGCTCCCTTTAGCAGAAGTCTGAGTATCAAGGCTTTGCTGAACACAAGGTGGAAGCTGGTAGACAGAGAACCCAGCAGAGATTCTGGGTTTCGTGTATGGCTGAAATGACACATTTGGAGACAAAAGGGGACTCCAGCTCAGAGCTGGTCTGCCTGTGAAGACGTTTGCCAGATTTTGAAGCTGTGTGGGGCGCAGTGCAAAAGGGGTGCTTAGAGACATCTGAGAACTCTGGCGTTCTTTGAGGGCTGAGGAGCAAAGACCAGCTGGGCTCTCGGTTGAAAGTCCCAGGGGGTCATGTGCGACAACTGATAGACTGCATGGCGTAGTTTGCCAGGGCCACTGTAGCAAAGTGCCACAGACTGGATGGTTTAAACAACAGGAATTTATTTTCTCACAATTCTGGAGTCTGGAGGTTCAAGATCAGGGTATTGGCAGGCATGAGTTCTTCCGAAGGCTCCTTTCAGACGGCCACCCTCTTGCTGGCTCTTCACGTGGTCATTCCTTTGTGTTTGCACCCCCTGGTGTCTCTCCTCTTCTTATAAGGACACCAGTTCCGTTGCACTGGGATTCCACTCTAATGGCCTCATCACTCTGTCTCCAAATGCAGTCACATTCAGAGGTACTAGCAGTTAGGGCTTCAACATAGGAATTTGGGGTTGGATGGGTGGGGAGTGGAGGGGTTGCACAGATGGAAATTCAGCCCTCAACGCCGAGTCTTACCACAATCCCAGCCCAGCTCTGATGCAAACCAATCCCTGACTTGATGAGCAGAGCAACCCTTCCCATCTGCATAACAAACGAAAGGGCATCTCTGATTGAAAACACGATCTGAGTTCTTACAGATGCCTCACCTTGAAAAAAATTACTAAAATAGCTCATAACCAGAAGAATAAACCCCATCTCTTATCCTAGTCATGTTTATGTGCAAACGGCTATCCGCCATTCTCATCTGTGACCTATTTTGCTCCTGAGTGCTCTTCCAGCTCAGATCTTCTCAAACTTTAACGTGCATTTGAATTACTTGAGAACCTCGTTAAAATGAAGACTCTGATCCAGTAGGTCTGGAGTGAGCCTGAAACCAGACTTTCTCTGAGAAGCTTCTAGTGGATGGTCCTCAGACCGTCCTGACCAGCTGAAGACCAGTAGGTGCTGAGTGTGCACACTAAAGTTTAAGAAACAGCTCTGCAATTCTGTTAATTTTTTTTTTTTAACTTTTTGGCTATTTCTTAGTATAAGGCATCCTAGGAAATACGATACCAATTGAGCATCTTCCTCTTAGAAAACACACACTGTGAAAGGAAGCTAAACATTTCTCTCCCAGTCAAGTTTCATGTGTTGGAATGATAAGACGGTTCTGTGTTTTATTCCAAGTAAATGTGATGATATCATATACCCTTATTTGAAATATATAGAGAATTGGGGTAACATTTTAATTGAGGAAAAAAGGATGAGTTTCAATGACACATTCATTATTAGAGAACTTACCAGATGGGACAGCAGTCTAAGAAGAGGATCTGGGCCCTCTCCCTGTCCCAAGGGTGTTCCTCCACCACTGCCAACACCTTCCGCTCTGCCTTCCGCTCTGCCCCTTCTCCGTGACCAGTGAGGAGATGCATTTGCACGAAGGCCGGACACGGACACCCTGGTGTGTAGAGTCATGGCAGCACGACCTTCCTGTCTCTCGGTCTGGATGCCCAACGATGTCCTAGCATTGGAGGCCACCCCACTGCCTCATTCTTAGTTATTTACCTGTGAAAATCACAGCCATCCTCACCCTCCTCCCACCCCCAGGGCACTAGTGCCCGTGCTGTTTTTAACAAGGCTGACTAGTTTAAGAAGCTCTTCTCCATGGATCTGGGCACTGGACTGCCATTTTCAGCCACTGCGGTGGGAGTCCAAGCAGCCTCTTGCTTGGGAGCAATGAAAGTTTATGAACTAGTCTGTAGAGATTGGATCACGTGGTGACTGTAACTCACTATATGTCACCTGGTTTCCTTTCATCTTTTTTTTTTTTCCCCAAGGTAAATTTTGTATGGAGAATTTTGAAATTCTGAAGTTCATACAGAAGGAAACGAATTTGTTTTATATGAACCTGAACAAACATTCAGGATGGAATAGATCATCTTCTACATGATCGTTCCTGTTAATTGATCTGTCTTGCTTTATTCGATATCATAAAAGTCTAGACGAGTTAAACAAACTTCAAACGTGTAGTCACGCAGACGCTCTCCTGTTCCAGAAAGGGTCGGGGGTGGGGTGCGGTGAAGAAAAACAGGGAGAAGAACTGCTAATGAGACCAAAAAAGGGAAAAAAAATTCCTGAGGAAGGCCAGTAAACCCTGGGAGGCACGACACTGAAATATTCCACACGCAGCAGTGACAGCCATTGCTTCGTCCTTTCTTCATCGAGAGGCCTCATCTAAATCTGCCCCGGCTTAGTGACATATTCCTCCCGGTCTCTCACGCTCCCTGTCTCTCAGGCTTCCTCTCTTCTTTCCTCTGATTTCTCTTCCCTCTACCTTTCTCCTTTTTCTCCATTCTCTCCTCGTTTCTTCTCTTTCTCCTTCCCATTCTTTATCTCATTTCCTCTCTCTCTTCCTCTCTGTGTCGGGTGTTGTCCTAAGTCTGAAAAGATGTAATACAATAACCAATTCTTAACTCCATGAGAAAGAGAACTGACACCAAGGTAAAAGACGACTGGCATAAAGAGGTTAAATAATCCTCCCAGCACGACGGCAGAGTTCGGACAGTTCACAGGTCTCTGATCATGTTGCTCCTGCACCTGGATCGTTCCGTGATTTCTTATTGCATATAAATTGCATAAAGCACCACGTCCATAGCATGACAGATGGTTCTCTACACAACAAATGGCCCCAACCTCTCTCTCCTTAAATGTGTTTACCTCTTGCCACTTCCCTGAGGGTCCCCGTGTGATAGCATCAACAGAATATTCACTTTCTCAAACGTGAACAGGCTTTTATAACTCTATGATGCATGTCCTTTATATAACACCCTGCTGGCTTTGTCATATCTTTCCTTGCCTGAAACTCCTGCTTATCCTTCAGAACCCACACCACCTCTTCCCTGAAGCCTCTCCTAACACTCAAGGGCTGAATCAGTTACTACTCACTCTGAATGCCCATAGGAAAATACTCACATTTCTATTTTAGCTATTACAGTATATTGAATTATTCATACATTTGTCCCACCCACTAGACTCTGAATTCCCCCCGAAATTCCAGTGCTTGCCACCTAGTTTATGTTCACTGCAATGAGGGATATATATTATGCATCATTGAAGTGTGATCTATATACCACAATATCAGTAGTATTGACCTTAAATATAAAAGATTTAGAACTATACATATATACTAATTTAGACAAATGTTTCACATGAAAACCCGACTTTATAACACTTAAATTGGTTTACAAAAGTATCATCTTTCCATTCCTCTAAATCAAAAGCTCTGCTAGTGATTTAAACATGCCTTTATTTAGGAAAATATGACATACATGTACTCTTCAAAAATACCTCTATTATGTAACAGAAAGCACATTTTCTCTCTACCTCTCTTCTTCACACACACATATACAGTGGAAATGGCAAAATTGTCTGTGAATATCTTTAGATTTTTTTTGTAGTATATAGCTTTGGCTTAAGAATTCTCTTTTTTCTTTGTAGTTTATTCATATTTATGAAGAGTAAGTGTTCTACCGATAAAATTAACATAAATTTAGGAGATTAATTACCATATTGCAGGAATTGTATTAATTCTAACTTCATTCAACATTAAATCACAGTTTATATGTGTATACACTCTACTCGGTCCTATATATGTTAACTCACACCAATTTCTGACTTTTCACTTTATTTCTTAATTCAAGCATATCCCTTTGGATAATGTTATTTGCCTGTCAAATATTTTCTTAAAGTGATGTATAAATAGGTTGCATTTGTGTGCATATTTATTCACTATATAGATAGATAGATAGATACATACATACATACATACATACTGCAACTGCATTCTAATATATATTATGTGTATATATTCCTGTATACACATACTATGTATATATAGTCCAGTCTATATATATATATATATAGAGAGAGAGAGAGAGAGAGAGAGAGAAATAGTATATAGTCTATATGTGTGTGCATATATATAGAATACAGAGACATTATATATCTCTATGTATCTATCATCTATCTATCTATACATATACACTCACTATATGGTCCATTACAGCCCACGATTAATATATAGTTTCTTCATCCTTTGAGGCCAGCAATGATTTTCAGATAATGACACTGAATGGTACAGCTGAACATTCTGGACTGAAGACTATTGATGTAGCCACCAAACTGCAAATGCTCTTAGCCAGTGAACACATGAAATCCTGAGTTAAACGTTTTCTGCAAATCGTGTTGTTTGTCCTGTTGCATCTCTCTTGTCATTTATTTTGTGCCGTGGTGAACAATTTTTCGTCATAATGACTGACAAATTGTGCAAACGATAGTGCTCGACCTGCCATAAAGAAACAAAGAGAGAACATTAAGCCGAAGCTAAAATGCACTGTTTTATGGTGGTTTGGAAACCACGTTAAAGATTAGCGGGCCAACGGGAAAGAGCTGGTTCACATCTTTTGACATGATAAGGCTTATTTTAAGCATCCCTTCAACCTGGGAGAACCAACCCGGCAGGGTTAGGTAGGTCAGGATTTAAAGGATTTGAAGAGAAATATTATTGGCAGCGCTGCACCTCCAAAGGGATTTTGTTAAAATGTTGACCTGCGTGTGTCCCTGGGTCCCCCTCTCACAATGGTTCCCCCCAGCCCTCTGTTCTTCAGTTAAACAGAGTGTGCTTATATATTGGTCTCTATTTCTTAACTTGTTTATCTCATCCTTCAAATTAAGATATACTAGATTTAGGCTTTATGTTTTGTCTTGCTTTTACTAGCTTTTTTCCTTAAGTGAGAAAGATAATTATGATTTCTTTTCATTTGAAATATTTTTTCTTAAATAGATGTGGATGAAAAAGGGCCCATATAGTAAACCTGACAGGCTCAGGGGAGGCACGCATGGTGGGCCTTACAAACCCAGAGATTGCAAGTAACCATACAGGGTGGTCTGAATGTAAAAATTGCTAACTAAAGCGAGTCATCGTGGGTAGTCTCCTCCTTAGGCCTGTAGCTTCCTTGACAAAGGTCAGTCTTTACCTTTGAAATTATCTATTGTCTATGTGCATCTAAGATAACATACCTTTGAAATGTCAGTGGCATGTCACCTGAGATGCACATAGACAATTTTCTTTACTAGTCCCATCGAGGAAAGGTACAACCACCAGCACCGGAGCATGAGACCCATCGTTATCTTATTGTCCACATACCATCTCTCTGCACTGTGAATGTTAACTATCCTGTACCTGCCAATGTAAAAGAAGTGTGTGTCTCTCAGTTTGGGTTTTTATCCAATCCCAGAGACTTCTCCACTCTGCTTTCTCCCGCCCCCTTAATCTACCACCAATGGATTTCATGCAACCCTCCTTACGTCTCCCCTTGTGATTCTCATGTATAAAATAAACTGCAAAACTGCCATTCTCTGGAGCATTTTCTCAATCCATTGAGATTTTGCTTCCCAGCAACTCTCATCAGTTTGGGTCAGATAAACTTATAAGACTTTTTCTTAGGCCAGACATTCTTTCGTTGACAGAGAGAACCATAAGCTCAGCGGCTGCACATTAGAATCAATATCCGGGGGCAGGAAAGAGCACCAAAAGTTTGAAAAGGTCCCCAGGTAATTCTAATGCACAGCCAGGATGAAGGATTACCACTTAGCAGAAGATTTATCTCTACTTTTTATTTCAGGTGTTTATATTTCCCTTAAAATGCTTTTCAAACATATGAAAAGCCTACCCAGGTGACTGATTATTTTACACTATTTTTCCTTCCTTCCCCCAATTGAGAATTCAAGTGAATCTTCATTTCAAGAGAATCTAGATAATGGTATCTGACAACTTGGCTCAGAATTCTCAAGTAGGAGTGATAACCTATAAGGACTGTGGGTTTGCGGGGCTCATTCAGAGAATAAATACTTATTGAGAATGCATGGAATAATTTCCTGTACACCAATTCTGTCCTTACCTTTGAATGTTGACTGAGGGTTGTGTTAGAGAAAATTAAAGGTGATTCTCCTAAGAGCCAGATATCTCTGTATTTGACAAGTGGTGACAGGGCGAGGCTCCAGGCAGCTCTGTGTACTTAGGAAAATCTGGAAGTCTAGGAACTATAAAAGGACAGCTTTCTTGCTCTGCAGTGGATGTTGCACACAGGTACTTCAGTAATGATTAACCATGGAGTCTGAATTGATGCCAGACGAAGCAGAATAAAAGCCAGCACCTGGACAAAGCTTCTGCACTGGTTTCTACTCCAGTCTCATATAGAAAATGTTTGTTTTTCTCCATAGGTTCGAACCAGTGTCCTACATGAACATAAGGATCCCCTGCCAGATATTGGGGTAAGTGTTTCCTCTGTTTTGAAAAGGCACACATATCACTTCTAAGTTAATCATTTGGATTTTCCCTGGCCTCCTGCCAGGTAGCTGACAAATAGAATTGAGTTAAATTAACAGGGTGTGACTATGCAAGGAGGCTCTGTCATGTACCTGCTGAATTGTATAGAATTCATCTCGTCTCCTGAAAATCATTCTCAAATGAATCCATATTTAGTTCCGCTGGCAAGACAGGAGTCTAGAAATTGCCCTGCAGGTAGCTGAGATGCAATTCAGAGCCAATGTTCCTGGACCAACAGGAGGCTGGGGAAATTGCTGATGTGAGCTCTGCCTCATCGGGAAAGAGGCAGAGAACCAATCACCGTAGGACTATGATGTTTCCTACTTCCCACCCCTTTAACAGGTCAGAACAGTTATGCAGATCCACGTACGTGAAAGATCCTGCTGAGCTTTTCCTGCTGCACCTGAATCATTGTGTCTCCAGCTTTTAGAAGTTGGAAGAATAAGACAGCCATAGGTGGTTTTGGCTTAGACAAGGCTAGAGTAGGCAGTGGCAGCTCCCAAAACGGTAGCACAGCGGGCTGAGAGGGATCTGTGCATTCAGAGAGGAGGACAAAGTCCAGAAACAAGCTGGGTTCTAAGAGGCCCTGGGGCAGAGCCAGCCAGAAGGCCTAGTTGAAATTTCTTGAAATCCCGCAGGCAGTTGACAACTTCCCCTAGTCTGAGTGCACCCCCTTTCACTACCTCACAGGCAGCAGCCCCCATCCGAACCTGCCAATGGCACCCTTCAAAAATATGTACCCAAACTGAAGTTGAATTGACTGAGAAAATGGACAGCCATCTCTGCATCTGACAGTGTAGAAGGAAAAAGACACTTGATGCTCTCTCATGCCTAACATGAGCTTCCACTTCCTCCCGGGGGACAGGCTGAGTACCTCTCCTTGACTCCGGTGACTCCCCTTGCTTTGCTTTCTACCTTCCCTTTCACTTCTTGTGCTGCTCTCACCTCCACCACCGATCTCTGTGCCCAGACCTCACTGGCTTTGTTTAGTTTCTCCACGGAGACTGGGAAGTTGTTCGCAGCCCCAGGCCTTCATCATCCAGGCCATGTGACCCCTCTCCCTGCCTGGGCCACTGTTCCCCACTCCTCCGCCTCCCTGCCCAGGGCTCAGGGCAAACGCTTTTTGCCTATGGCCACCCAGGTACCATCCTTCAAACCGGGTCCGCCACTGAATGCTCTCATCACGCCCTTTACGCTTCCTTCATCAAATATAAGACCTTTTGACATTTGTAACTATTAATAAGTTAATACATTATTTTATAAGGAATTCCATTTATTTTTTGAGGTTCGAGAAAGAGGAGGTGGCTTAAATTTTGCTTCTCTAACTGCTCACCCTCCCCTAACTGCTGCGCTAAATCTCCCTTGCTTGAAGCTTTCATGACATCAATTGTATAAGTTTCCCCATTTTTTTTTTTTTGTATTCAGATTCTTGAGATACATTTCATTCATTCTAAATCTTGAATCTCTTCTCTGATTTTAAATTATTTTCTTCGTCCTATCCTCTTGCCGTTTTCCACTATAGGCTGGGGTCTCCGTGCCTCTAGCGACTTGAGCTGGGAAGGGAGCGTGGTCTGACTCTCACACACGTCCTCCCTTTTCTTCCTCTTACTGCTCAGCACTGCGGTGAGGGGGAAGGGAGGGGAGAGGTTCTTTCTGGGCTTGCCCACGGTGAGGACGAGGTTCCCTTCCTGCTGGTTTCGATGCTTCTCAGGCTAATGCTGCCTATTAGTGTTCTTTGTGTGGCAGACATTGAAATGTTGGCTCTCCTGTGAGCACAAATATAAACTTCATGTCTCTTTTTCTATATGAATAGTTCATATATCCAGTTTCTCTTCCTCCTGTGGGCTGGGAAACCATGTAACCATAACTGTTAGGATTGACGGTGGAAAAAAAAGAAAAAGAAAAAAAAAAACCCTGGCCTCTGAAAAAGGGTCGGTCCGTTAGGTTATATGAGAGAACGATTGTGTGTCAGCCTCATGCTATCAACTTCAGCTCTTCAAAGAACTCTGAAAACTTACACCACAGGTCCTGTGTGCAGTTTTCTAAGAATAGGTCAAAGTATTATTGATATGTTCATTTAATCTCTAGACCAGCACTGTTCAATAGAAATATAATGTATGTGTGCCACAAATGTGTGCCACATGTGTAATTTTAAATTCTCTGGTAGCCCAGGCTTTTAAAAAGTAGGAGGAAACAGATGAGATTAATTTTAATATTTTATTTAACTCAATACTACATGTACAATATAATCATTTCAAGATGTGATCAATACAATTTATTAATAAATAATTAATAGATTTTCACCACACTCTTTTTTTATTCCATGTCTTAAGAGATAGATGTGTATTTTACAGTTAGAGCACTTCTCAATTTAGAGTAGGCGCAAGCTGGGGCTCAAGCTAGTGGCTACCGTTTGTATGGTGCAGCTCTAGGCAGGACTTGGAAATCCTTGGAACACCTATACAAATTGTAGTATAAAGGAAGCCCGTACTTTGAATAAAGGCTTTGTGAGATGAACATCCATGATGGAGGTTTGGTCAGCTCATGGCAATGTGTATGGGGTTTTACGTCCTCCGGCACCTCGTGTAGTACTACTCGACTGGGGGCCCGTGGGACCTGCTACAGGGAGGCATACAAGCCCCATGAGCATTCTGGATATCTGTGACTTGCTCAGAGTTCCTGCAAACACTGGCAAAATAAACTGTTTATGTGTCCACTCCCCATAGAGAGCAGCCAGGGAATGAGACAGGAGCTTTGCTTTTTTCCACCCTGCTTGATATCACTCTCCAGCCAGGTGAGTGATTGAAATCGTGCATCAAGCAATTTAATGATCATCTGCTTTGGGTGCTTGGACCAGAATGATAATTGTGAGTGTTGCACTGTCATGAGCAGGCAAGAAAGGTCAGAGCCACATGTTGTGCAGGCAGAGAGCCTGTCGAAGGAAAGGGATTGCCACCTGTCCCTGAAATGAGGCACAGCATGATGGGGATGAAAGAATGCTGAACCAAAAAACAAGAAACCTGGATTTGAACTTGACCTCTGCATATTAACTAGTTCTGTGACCAGGTATAAACTATTTAACTCCTATGGGCCCTGGTTTTTTCATCTACAGACTGGCAGTGGCTTAATAAGCCTCCACATTCTTTGATTTTGGGTAGACATTTCTTGGGTCCTGATAAACATCCGACATGATCTGATAAAAATTTGAACTAAAAGGAATCATAATAACATGTGCTCTACAATAATAACTGTAACAGACTATATAACCTTTGTATTTTTTTCACTTTTTATCTATATATCTACATATAGAGAGATATTTGAAATATATGTATTCATTACAGGAATTTCTCATAGACTATATTTTTAAATACTCTGCCTTTTAAAACAATTTTTAAAGTGGACTCTTATAATAACACTTTGAAGTCATCTGATTTCTGGGTGTATTATATTAATCACTGTGCAAGCTAATATTTCATGGAATGCTTCCTAATTTCCCGGCAAGGTACTAAGTACTTTTCCTGAGTCTCTTTGACTCTAATAACAATAGCTTTGAGAAAGATACAGAGATGACATGAACTTTTTCCTACACAAACTACAGTCTAGAATGGTGGAATAACTCATCTAAGATCACAGATTTGTAAGGGAAGAAGACAGGAAACAAGGCCTGGCAATGCCCATCAGTGGATGGCCAGGCTAGGGACTGGGAGAAGTAATTTAATTGCCCAAATTTCTATTTTTAAACAGAATTACTGATTTAGGACTACACTTCAGTCTTCTGAGCTCCAACTCTTACATTTTTTGTCTGTCTTTTTAATTTTTTCTCTGATGCCGGAGCTCCTAGTTTAAAACCTTTAAGAAGAGAATTTTAGAAACAGCAACAAAGGAGAGATGGAAAACATTTTTTTGAGTTATATTTATAATAACAAAGACTTTTTAAAAGGATTTTCTTAATTTCTATGATTATGATTACAGTGGCAGCAAAGATGGAATAGCTTGATATTACGTTATTTTTTTTCCTTAGTTTGAACAAAATTATTCATTTTACATTCTTGTGTGCTATTTTTCCACCATGGGAATTCAAGTTTCACAAATAGAGAAGATTGTTTTTTCTCTAATTCATTCTTTCACTAAGAATCCAATAAATATTCATGTAAATAAATGGTGTGCATTCCAACTTTGGGGATGGAAAAGTCCTAGTTTTCTTACATTCTGGGCACTGGGCTTTGGCTCAAAGATGGACAAGCCAAAGTCCTGCTTCCCCAGGAGGTAAAGCAAATACATGAAAACCTGCAAATAGTAAACATTTAGGCAATTTCACTGTCGGTGTTATGATATGAAACAATGATATATTGTTTTGAAAGTTGGGAATTTTATTAATGCCTATTATGCAACATGTAGTCCCAATATCCAGTTATCTTTAGAATAAATGAAATAGTATTTATACTTAAATAACACCTCCTCTGGTTTATCTGGTTTGACACATTTTCATACTGTAGTGCTATGATGCCATTTCTGAAATTGATCTTTACCATGTTGGATTATTAAGCTCTCCTGTTATCCTTTGAGATTAAGCATATGGCTGACAGTTGTGATGGAAAAGATTCACCCATGGGCATTGTTCTTGGCAAATTGCAAGCACTCACAGTGCAGCAGCAGTAGGCATACTATGCAGCCCTTACATTCCGGGCACTGGGCTTTGGCTCAAAGATGGACAAGCCAAAGTCCTGCTTCCCCAGGAACTCCTAGTTTGGTGGACAGGGGAGGCAGTCAACGGCTTATGGTCACAAACTCTCTTTGCAGCTGTGACTTATGGTGTGTCTGTAGGGTATGTCTGAAAATAGCCACTCCACCTGTCTCTTCTTGCTACATTCCTGTCTGAGGCATTTGCTGCTGCTTTTCTTGCTGAATATACCACAATAACATTCACGACACGTGTAGTTTTTTATATTAATTCTAAAACCACTTATCTCTTCGAAATCTCAAAAGGGGAAGAAAAACAAATTTGAAATTTCGAAGCATCGTGAAATTTTTGATCATTTAAGAGTTTTCTTTGAATGAGGGTAATGAGAAGTGTGAATTTACACTGAAAAACCTGATTATCAGTGAAAGAAGAAGTGAGATAGACATCTCCTTAAAATACAAAATGCTAAAATAAAATTCACTCCAGCGGTATATAATCAGCGCACTAAAATGTTTTGATTTCCCATTTTCAGTGAATTATAGTAGTTTACAACTATCTGCAGAAAGAGCATTATTTTTCCTACATCTAATAGTATCGCTTACTTGAAACTAGCGCCTGTGCATTCATTCATTCATTCATTTGTTTATTGTCAGTACATATTTATCACGTGATTCCCGTGTGCTAGGCAGTGAGGGTTTATCAGAAACAAAGCTCCTCGTGCAACTTCAAATGTCAATTATTTTGGGGGAGGTACAAAATAAGCAGGGGTGTGTGTGTGTGTGTGTGTGTGTGCGCGCGCGCGCGTGTGTGTGTGTATTTGGTGATAAATGCCAACAGAAAAATCCAACAGGACAGGGAATAGAGAATAAATAGCAGAGTGTATATATGAGAGATCAGGAGCTCTTGGATATAAGGGTGTTCTAGTAGGTATCTCTGATGCTTTCATTCAGTTGCATCTCTCCTAGTCTTTCTCTGTCCTTTGGTGAAAAGTCACCCTAAATTCAATATGCTTTGTTCACACAGCTCTTGGATGTTTTTTTCCTACCTTGATTCACTCTGATTTCATCACTCATCAACCTATCATCAGAATTCACTGCTACAAACCCTCTATTTTCACCTAATGTTCTTCACCTAATAATTTGGTCTCATGTTCTCCTGGCTTTGCTGACTTAGTGTCTAAACCAGCTCTTTGAGTTTCAAGTTAATTAATTGGGTTATCATTACTAACATACAAGCATCTTCAGCTTTAGAACTGAGTGTTATTTCAATCGTTTGTCTTTTAAGCCTTTTGGGACAGTTCTTAGTTAGAGCTTTGAAAGAGGGAGAAAAATTCTGAGCAGAAGCTTTTTGTCTCTAGTCTCGACAATTGCTCACTGTAGATGCAACCTTTTACATAAAGAATAACTGCACACTTTCCTCTGAAAAGACCCATTTGGTTTCCAGTCTCTCACTGTAGTGCAGCCTGGCAACAGACCTATGAAGAGAGATTGTTCTGGAACATGTAGTGGTGACTTCTTGCAGCATATTACAACGTGTTAGGCAGCAATGGCATTGGTAATACTATGGGTATGATATGTTCATGTTTACTTCTTGACCTTGAGACGAGAATGAGAAATCCTATTTGTGTTATACCATAACAATCGTGACTTTTAAATCAGAAGTTGCCAGGAATATTAAAAAGAGATGAAAGATTTTTATCTTAGAAAAGAAAAACCAATTTCGAGTTTTATTCTTTACATTATGAGTCGAAGAGTGTAGAAAGTAGATATTCATAGATAGTCAATACCCAGTATGATAGGTTAAAAAAGCAATTTTAGAAAATATAACTGAATAAGTACCATTCTTTTTTGTGTATTGGGATGAAATTGTCCCATGCTAGCATAGAAATAACAAAGGAAACAAATGCTTTTAAACATTGCTGTGGTGGGGGAGAAATACAGCATTTCTATTTATAACTTGTGCAGAGTCCCACATAAAAATAGCTCCAACTAACAGATTTGCTCATATCTGGAATACAAAGTTGTTGCTGCCAGTGACTTGAGGAATTCTAATAAGAACGACGACGGCGTTGGTAAATATTGAACGTTTATCATCTTTCTTTACCCCAGCTTTGATACGGGGAGAAAATTAGTTAGTGGGAAAAGTCCTGGCTTCTGTATTATACATTTTGTTATTTTCCAGACGATTCGTCTCTATTTTTAATGAAAAGGATGCATTTTCACCCCACTGACTCCATCCCATGAGGTGGTGATATTAGTGATGGTTGTATCTGTCAGTGAAATGTTTGTCGGGCTAATAGATTTAACATTTAATTCTTCTAAAGATGAATCTTGAGCGATGGGTGTGAGAGCAAAAATATCAGGAGCCTCAGAAGTTAATGAAAACCATTCTTTCTCTCATTTTCAGCGAAGCTTCCTCGGCTATGCCAGTTTTAAAGTGGGGGAACTTCTGAAGTCAAAGCAGCAACTGCTAACCCTGAGCCTGAGGTGGGTGTCTGTCTGCACCAATGCTGTCGAAGTTAACAGCCTGAGATATTTACTGAAGGCTGGTTGAGTTTGAAAGTCTCAGTCCTTGCAAATGGTTAGATGTTAACTCTCAAATGCCTTGCCTTCTCCATTGCAACGAGTTACATTGAAACGGCCATCATTCGAGTTCACATATCAGTTTGTGTTTCAGGTTGTCAAAGGTTATCAGCCCTTAGAAGAAGAAAAAAATATTATGTTATTACGAAGGCAATGAAATTCTTTGAAAGTAAGAAAGTAAATAGAAACGATGAGCATGCTATTAAATAATTTTTGTTACTTATCAAAATGTTACTTTTTAAATCAAGTACATTTCTAGGATTGAAATATGTTGATTAGAGGCAACAATGCAGGTTTATGATACTAGAAGATAAGCTAATTATCCTCTTTTTTAAAGCTTATTTTGTTGTTATACTGTTAAATATAAAACATAAGCTAAAATAGACTCATATGAAAACAGACAGTAGATCAGAGCTAATTTTGAGTATGAGTACAATTTGTTTTAATATGTAAGATAACAATTTTTAGAAAGTTGCATGGTGTTTTAATACTAAGAAGCGTATTAAATGGAATAAATATTTCTTTTTTAACTTTATAATAAATTTGAGACAGTAGTATGTTGTTTTTTTAACCGCATAATAATTTTTATAATTATGTGTACATGGAAACTAGTACCTTGCAATATTCGTATAGTAAAAATGAAGATAAAAATGGGAGAGAACCCTATTTGCAATCTTAGACGCTCTTCTTTTGATGAAACATAGATATCATGCTCTGGGAAGAGATGCTATCTTGAATTTGTTTGCCGTCTGACCCGGCCCCCAAGGACCCACTTGTAGCCAACGATTTATCTTAGTAAAGACTCTGTGACTTATGCTGGAATCTGAGCTGCTGGCACTCTCCTTTTCTGACTTTTCCTGATCCTTAGTTTTGCATTTTGACTTAAGAGGTAGCACAAAATCATTTAGAGTAATTTACATTCATGTGGAAAAATACGTGTTGGTGGGTTCTGATGCGGCCACCATCTTCTCTCTGGCTTCCTTTAGGCTGTGTCTTTTAAACATCTGTTGTTGTTGTTGTTGTTGTTGTTGTTGTTGTTGTTGTCATATTTTATTTGGGAAGGCATTTACTATTTTTATAGTCGTGTGGTGTTATTCTCAATAAAATTTTGTTGTGGTTATTTTTAGTTTTAAGTGTGTACGGGCCAGCTAAAAAGTTTAGCTTTCAATGTCACTGATAACACGGAAAATACCTATTACTAACCTAGCACAGTGGTTAGATCTGACCCATGTGGCTGAATTCACATGAGATGTGAAACGCTGAGCTAATTTAGAACGACTATCAGGACACATGTTTTCTAGATGAGATGCATAGCACTCTATTACTCTTTTTGCTGACTGGTGAGCTTCAGTATCGTTTTTATAATAAGTGTCATTAACAGCAGCACACTACACAACAGTTAGACACTGCCTTTGAAACAAATCAGGAGACCAGAATTTCTTCATGAAATGAAAATTAGTGAACACATACAGTGCCTTCAAGGGAGGCTAGGAACAAAAGGATCAAGTTTAGGGTACGACCCATGGAAGGAAATAGGAATATAATACTTGGAGATTTAGAGGATAGCAAGACAAATTTCCGTTTTCGATTTTAATACTCCTGATTCCTATTCATTTGATTTTGATCATGTGTAAGGAAAACAAATTTAACAACAAAGAATTGTGTTTTCTAGAAAAAAAAAATCATTTTTGAAAACCGATTTTGAAATGGCTAGGTTATTATTATTTTCGTCTTGTGCTTTGCCAAATTTGTGGCTTTCTCTCGCTATAAACTATTACAGACTTATCATAGCCTTTGACTTCTGTGCTTCATGTTTTCTGCTTCTGACATAATTTATCTTTTTTCTACTGATTTGGTAGTCTCTGAGGTACTGACTGGGAAGAACATTAGCTCAGGAATAAGAAGCATTTTGGGGGGTGTATGTTTTGTTTAATTTTGTTTTAACTATGCATTTCTACTGATATTTGACTTTTATTCCTTTCACAGTCCAATCATTTTTAAAACAATAGAATTCTCAGATTGTTATGTTTTATAATACACAGATGTATGAGTGAGACTATTAAAGAAATAAATATTAGACTTCTACTCTAAAATTTTCTCTATTTTATGTAACATTTATATGTGTATTTCATGTATATACATATGTATCATAGATTGTATTGTTAGAGATGTGTTTGTTCATATATATGATTTTAAGACTATTTTTCTTTCTCACAAAACATGAATACTTATTTTCTATTGTCAAGTATTCGTGCTAGGGGGTTAAGGTCCAAATTATAAGGGCTTTAATTCTTTTTTTTTTTTTTTTGGTGTTTTGTTAATTTATCTCCTTAAATACACACATACACATACACACACACACACGCACACACACTTCAATCTTGTTGTTTCTAAAACTGAAAGAATAACAACAACAATAAAAAAACTCTATATTTTTAAATCTCCCAAAGGCATGTTCTTAACTTGAGAAATGGGAGCAATAAGGGAAGTCACATTAAGCTATGACATATAGTTTTCTCCATAAGAGTGCTCAGAGTAATAAAGAAATGAAATTGTCACTAGCATCTCACACGATGGGGGCCCAGGCATGCTCCATAGGCCACGGGGCAGTGGATCAGAATAAGTTTGTTCCTGGAATCCTTTGAGCACATCTGAACCCCCACAAGCCGAGACCAACCTTGGACATAGACTGACAATAGAGTTTTAAATGATAATTTTTTTCTACTCGAATGGAATTAAACTTGCTGAGAGTTTTAATTTCCTACCATTACACTTTTTCTACATGCAAAAAAAAAGTTACGTAAGTTTTTTTACTTTAATCACCAGATAGTGTTTTTAAAATTGTCCATATGATTGAATACTTCTGTAACATCTTTCTTATCAATAGCAACTTGAACTTCAGAGATGATTTAAAAAATCATATCCATGCATCTTAATAGTCCTATATATTCTGAATACATTTCATTTTCTTTTAAAAATCTTCCAGTTAACTATTTTAAGTACCAAAAAGTAAGATTGCAGCAGAAAGTTCTGATGGCTTCGCAACACTAATTCTTATTGTACATCTAAAACATTTTCCAAATTAAATAAGGTCAATAGACATTGACTCGTGGCCAACAACCCTTTTTTGAGAGAGAATAGCATATTTATGATTAATTATAAAACAGAATAGTATGAAACTTTATTGAATGCACCAATGGAAAAGTTAGAGAATGTGATGGCATGTGAAAAGCTGACTTAAATTAATGATTTTTGCATAGAATTTACTAAAATTCACATCACAAACCCTGAATGCAATTCCTAAGAATACTGTGTTTTTTCTTTGGGAGCGAACAAGCAGGACAACAGGCAAGTCAATAACAAATGCACACTCATGATTGATGCAAACATATAAGGGAGATCCTCATATCCTGGAAAACTTTCTCCTCTGTGCTTTTGGTGTCATTCATGTGAAGATGACAGGAAGCACCTCCAGGACACCTCTCCTGATCCTGACACTGACTCAGACCTCACAGACATGTTTGAAGGAGTAACCAGCACTATGTGAGCTTTACGATTTAGCCTTTCGAATATCTTATTGTATTTGATCTTCTAATAACCTTACCTGGAAAATGATTTTATTCCTGTTTCATGGATATGCAAACTGAGAAACAGTATTTGGACTTCCTCAGGTCACACAGCTGAGACAAGGTAGAAATGGAGATTGGGAGAAAAGGATTCTTGATATCAAGGATTTCCTAGAGAATATATATTTTGTTTAGAATCTTAGAATTAAGTAATTTTAGAGATCAGAAGAGACCTTGACACTCAGCTTCTTCTTGGATCCCTATTGTGGCAGGACCTCACGCAGGGGCCCCTCACTCTTCCATTTTCAAACAGGTTAGTGTTAGAAAAGGATTCCTTATTTTAACCTAAGTTTCAGTACCTTGCTGTGGTCCCAGCTCTCCTTCGTGGATTGATGGAGAACAAATCTTGTGCCTTTTCTCTGTGGTTGTATTTGAAAGCAGCTGTTTTGTCTAACTGTAAATCTTCTCTCTTTCTTTTCCTGAGGAAGGGATATAAGACTTTCATATTAGACTTGGGTTCAGATCCCAGCTCTGTCACCAACTGTGTCCCCTCCTCCCCCCAGGCATGTCTACCCTTTAACATCCATTAATGGAAGTAGTAATGAACTCCCTCTCAGGTGATTCTGAGCAATTAATAAATGTAGTGATGTTCCATGCACTTTCTTACATTAGAGAAAAATGCTCTAATAAATATTGTCTTCCTTGCTTCCTTTTAGTTTGCTTGCTTAGTTTGTTGAGGTTTTTTCCTTAAAATGTGACATCTGTGATTCTCTCCATTGGTCAATGGCAGAGAAGTTGATTTAATCTTTGATCTAAACATACTGTTTTTATTACTTGAAGAACAGACACTTACCTAAAACCTGCATTCTAGCTTTAATCACCCCGACATCAGATATGGCTTCTTATCAGGTACAGATACCAGCAAGAGGCATATGGAGAGCATTTTGTTTGGTTGGGACAGGCAGCATCTCAATAGTGTTGAGAAAAAATATTTGTTTTGGCTTAATACTTTAGCAATATAGCACTGAGTTCAGGACAGAAATTCATAAACGCAGACAAGTTTCAATTGCTTTTAGAGTTTACTGATGCATTTTATTGCTGAATATGTAAAAATCTGCCTACAGAAGTAAATTCAAGTAACACCTCTCAGGACTGGACTGTGAGAACGAAGGGAGACATCAAGCACAGAAATAGGGGCATTTGAATTAATACAAGTACATCCATTTATGTACCTGTGTTAATGTCCTTTAGGAATACTACTGCTTAAAATTATCAAAAGGCTCTAACGTGAGCCACTTTTTTGTAACTGTTAAAATTACATCGGTTTATTGTAAAATTAGAGAATGCAAAGTATACAAATATTATCAGGTGAGGACAACAGAAAAGTCGAAAGAGCCCATTATTTAGAAACATCCCTGAGCCCACATGCTTGCTTTCTGTCGCATAGCAGGATGGCCGATTGCTTTTTTTATTTGTGAAACGGAGACAGCAGTGAGTGGTTATGAGACTGACATGAATTATTAATGTGAAATATTTACAACAGTGCCCAACACATAGTAAGTGCTCAATAAATGCTAGCTATAATTTTTCTCTTTTTTTGTTGACGAGTTCTCTTGCCTCAGGGTGTGTGTGTGTGCGTTTTCAAGTGAGGATTAGACATATCATGCTCAATCTATGTTGTGTATCTGCTGTGGTATCTGATGCAAAGCGGGTGCTCATCATGTTCGTTCCCTATTAAACTTATTATCAGTATTATTATTTACCATTCATTCCACTAGACCGTTTTTTCGTTTATAATTTAAATGGCTCTGCAGTTGTATAGTCTGCATTTTTCTTTATGTTCCTAATCCATTTTTACAAAGCTGTAGGTGTAACCATGAAATCAATTAGCACTTAATTTGCATTATTCAAAAGATGCTGTATTTGTCAGATTGCAAAGTAGAGTTTTCAGCCACAGATGGGACAACACATAGGTAGAGTGCATTTTAAAAGCTCCCCCACTTGTATAGAAAAGCCTGAAATCTTTCCTTTTTTAAAATGCAAATCGCATAGAATTCATAGCTGTGCACAAAGGCCTACCTGCCTAAGAAGTCTGAGAGCTAATTTAGCTTTGAAGATAATTTTCAGGAATGATTGGGTCTGAAAGGAATTATATTTGACCTGAAAACTGTGTATTGGATTTGCCCGTATTTACCAAAGTCACTTTCATCATTATCGGCCTGTGTTTCTGCGGCTCTGGACACGTTTATATCAGCAGTTTGAACACAAGACGCTTTCTTCACGGAGCACCTCTTCGCAGCTTGGCAGACGCCGTGTCCTAAGAAACACAGCTCCGTAGTTTAGAAAATGCTGATTTAAAACAACAAGAACAACTTACTTTCCAGAGAAATACATGAGTGACTGTATGTATTTATCCACTTTTTCCTACCATATGCATATTCTTTAATGTGGCAGGCATGCGATCTTCACCCCAAGGCACGCTAGCTTCTACAAACGTGTCCTCCACACCTACACACATACCCTGTCCATATGCAGTTACTCACCCCTGTTTGTCCCATTCCCATCACAAGTCCGCAGGCATTGCCAACTGCATGGCGTTTTATGCCCAGGCCATCCCCTACGTACACACCAATTTGTGAAATTTGTACAAATTGGTACATAATTCTGGGAAGAGAGTGATAAAATACATGCCATGTCTTTTATGTTCATTGACAGATTTTTTAAGCTTGCATAAGTGGACACACACTTATTTTCGCAATCACCTAATGCTATAACTACCCCAAACTGAACCGAGCTCTTCCCCTGAAAGCGCTGCCTTTTCCTTTCTTGCTTCAACTAAGAACCGTTATTTTCAACTCATCCTTTCTAAAATTCTTATCTGATGATGCTTTTTTCCTATTTTGGACCCTATATTCCTTCCCGCTCTCTCCCCTCCAAATGAGCAAGACTTGAATATGAGCATATGCAAAAACCTCCGCCGAGATGTATGAGACAGTGAGTCTGCTTTTCAGCCTCATCTGTAGACACATACATTACCCTTGACACTAATCACCATTTTCTTTCTCATTTATAGCAACTTGTATGCACTTCACACTTCCCTAAAAAAAAAAAAAAAGTGAAGTCAGAGTCCCTGAATTTTTCTAGAAACCTTTTGTCTGGCGGTTTTGAGCTCACTTTCAACTTTGGGCAGCAAGAGAGTACAACACTGTTTGTATGTATAGATGATGCAACTTAAATTCTTCCCCACACTGCCTTCCAATTATTTTTCCTCCATTTGTGGAATCCCTTGCCCAGGGAATAAATACATTCAGAAAACCTTGGTATTCTCCAAATTTACTCTCATTAAGAACTGAGAGGCAGCAGTCTCCAAGCATATCAGTGAAAAGGTCTCGTCACCATGCCTTACCACAGCTTCCCATCAGCTCCTCTATTCCTCTGGCCAAAGGACCACATATCTATCATCAGGCTTTCAAGTAGGGGCTCGAAGAATCAGGTCAGAACTTGTCATTTTGGTTCCAACTTACAGAAGCTAACAACCCCTAGAAGGGCACTGTTTTTAACTGTTTTCAACGAGATTTGACTTTGCTTTTTGATTTATACTTTGTTCTACTTAATAAATATGAGTGAACTGTGCTGGAGGTATCATGCTGGAGAAAACAGAGACAATTACCTGCCTCTTGACAGACAACGTATTCCTTCTGATGGCATATGCTCTAGCCCAGGATTTTCTACCCTAACTCGTTAAGTGAAGTTCACTGATGTCTCTTGTTCTATGGCATAGCATGGCTGTCTCATAGTAACGGAGTGCCTCAAAGTGATTCTTTGCAATAAGTCTTCAGTAAGATAAAGAATTGAGTCAGGAAAAGGAAGAAGAATACAATTTTATGGATGAAATATAGGGAAACAAAATACACAAAAATAATGATACGCGATTTCATGAAGGTGGAAGGGAAAGAAGGGATCAAAGATAAAATGATAAGAGATAAGAAGAGAATAGGCAAGTTTATTTTGCTTTACTTAATTACATTTTATACTAATATAAGCAAAGTGTTTTCCTCAAGGCTGTGCTGCAATGCGGGGTAGTTACCTCTAGCAATGGGTCCAGCCTACATTATGGGAGATCAATTGTATTCAATACAAAATACTAGATAATTAAGGAGCCTTGTTTATAATATCATGTGGCACCAATGAGTTTGTTATATGATGGGACAATTTTATCCTCTTGCATAGAAAGTTTTTTAAATTAACAGAAATGATTGAAGGCAGGTTTAATTGGGCCTGACATAAATACCACTTGGCCTATATTACATTATTAAAATATCAAATGAAATCACCAAATTCATTCTTAGTTATATGCTGAATGTTACTTCTTTCTGATGTTCACATATATAAATCGGAAAATAAACACATTCCCTTTAAGACCTAATATAAAAATTGATTTATAAAAACAAATTTAAAGTGCCATAATAAACTTGGTCTAATCCCCATCCATCTATCAAAGTCCTGAGCAGATAACTTAAATTTTATTTTATTTTTATCTTCTCTCAACATCTTTGCAGACTCTCTAATTCGAAGCAGGATTAAAAGTTTCAGTCCTCAACTTAGTAATGGTGTATAGTGGGGATTATTTTTCTCTTATCTAGAATCAAATTGAAGATTTTCCAGGGATTTACACAGTAAATAGGAGAGACGTTTTCCAAGGATGCTTGGCTTTGCTTGTTTGTTGGGCGCACTTCCAACTAACACTAAATTTCTCACCTAGTGAGACTAATTTCTAGTTCTAGTAGAAATGCATTGCTTCCATGACCAAATGACAGAGCCTTTAAAGCACTTTAAGGTTAAGCCTGTGATTGTAACGTGGAGGAAGCTGGAGTTTCATTACTGTCACCAGGAGTTAATTACTTTGCTTTAATTTCCCCATATGTCTACTAATGATAATAATACCACTGAGATGAGCTTAAATTATGAATTCATAAGCCAGATTTAAAGTAAAGGGTCCCTTTATACTTAAATAGGGGGAAAATAAGTTTACTACCTACTCTTTCTTTCATGCCATCTCTGCTTTCCTCAAACGCCCACTAGTCTTTGAAGGAAATACTATTTGAGTGATTTTACCTTTTTCGCTAAGTTCATTTGAAAAATATATTGAGATGATAAAGGATTTCTTAAGGCTCCAGCGAGGGGAAAATGGAAAAAATAGAAATAACTGGTTTCATAATATTTGTTATGAAATTATAGATTTTTTTCTCAGAGACTGTTTTTATAAATTCTTTGAGTTCAGAAATGCTAGTCATGAACTTGAAATGAAGTGACATAATTTTCTTTGTGTTTCAGAGCTAAGGTGAATAAATAACAGGAATATATATGTATATGTATATATGTGTGTGTATATGTGTGTGTGTGTGTATATATATATATATATATATATATATATATATATAAAATTTCTTGGAGAGTGTTTTTCCTTTTTTATACCCCACAGGCTCATTCCTCAATTAAATTTTTACAAACTTTTTACATAATGCCTTCCCTACAGAGAGATGGAGTCTGAAAGGAAGGCTAATGAATTTCCTAGTGATAAGGAGAGTTTCCTTCTAAAATTAATTTTAAGAATAGAATCCCAGACAACTCTGAAACTAGAGAAGAGACTTAGAATGGAGAACAAGTAATTGTATAACTGCACATGGTTACTTATCCTGGGAAAGAATTTCCCCTTCTATTTTGAGTCACGCACATTAATAATCACTGCATAGCTGATTCATGAAGTTACAGTGCAGGCTGTAGGATGGCCACGTAGACTGCCTGTCACATTAGCTGAGACTGCAAACCAAGTCACATCACTCCTAAGAACCGTGATCTAAATTTTACCATTAACTAGACATATTATTCCAGGAAGTAGATCTTTTTGTGCTTCAATTTTGGTCAATAAGTTTATTGTTCTTATCTGAAAAATCTTCATAAAATTATAATGGTTTAGTTTAGCTCCCAACAGCCCGCTCCAAAGGTCTGAGGAAATTGCTTTCTAAGCTACCCGGTCTTTTCTTGAGCAGGAGACATTTGAGCTCCTGGGTGGGAGCTAGTCACCAGAAAGACCAAGACATGATTAGAAGCTTGGAACTTTTGGCTCCACACCCATGAAGAGATGAAGATAGAAGCTCCTGGAAGGTCAGGACGCTTCCAGACCTCACCTTATGTATCTTGTCATCTGGCCATTCATCTGTATTCCTTACGATACCCTTTATAATGCAAAGAACTGGTGAATGTAAGAGCTTTGCTGAGTTCTGTGAGCTATTCCAGCAAGTGATCCAATCCAAAAAGGGGGTCATGGGAACCTCTGATTTGTAGGCAAGTCAGACAGAAATTGTGGGTAACTTTACTACTTATTGCCCAAGCAGCTAAGTAAGTAAACAAATAAATAAACGAATTACCATTAATTCATCTTTTGGTTTTCAGAAATAAGTTTTTAAAAAATCAGCCTTCCGATTCCTTCTTGGACAAATCTCAGCACTGCTGATGACTCATGATGTGGCCTTAAGTCTTTCACTTAACCTCTCTGGGCCTTAGTTTCTACCAAATGAATTGGATGATACTTAAGATTACTTTCTGCTCAAGCATTCTCCAATTTTATTCAGTACTGAGTTCTGAGGAGTTTATCTTAGAATAAAAGAGAAAGTAGCTGCATCCAGGGTTATTTAAAGCTATTAAAAGTTTTATTTGGAACACAAACTTCAGTTCAGTTCTCAAAACTTCACACAAGGATATATAGCATTCACTCTTGAATTGAAAATTTTTTTCATCCCATGACTTTTAATTTTTACTGTTTCTGCTTCCTGTGAGAACCTCAGCCTGCTGAATACCAAAACTTATTCTTTTTCTCACATGGTTTCTTTTTTAGACATGTGGTAGATATGTTCTCTTATAATCAGAAAATTTAAAACAATGCTTTAAAAGGGAGATATTTAGATTAAAAGTTTGGCTTTCTCACGCATTTTATGTTGAAAAACTGGTGCAAGACATTAGACTTATTCCTGCTGATCTTCAGATTCTATTTAGCATGAATAAAAGCAATATATTGTTTCCTTATAGCAGAGTGTCTTGAACTTTTCTTTAATTACTTTTCTTCCTTTTAACAAAACTTTCTGTAGAAATTTTTATTGTTCTAGCTAGACTGCTTTAACTGTGAAATCAGTCACAGTTTGACCTCTAAAATAATTACCATGTGATTTAGTAATGCAGTGTTAAACCTATGTAGCAAAACAAGTTAAAATCAGGAAATGGGAAATTTCAGGTTTTATAGTATTTTACAATTAGTGCTTCCTTGTCTACCCGAGCATATATTGCCTAGCTAAACTGAGTTTCCTTATTATGGCAATAACCATTACTCATTCTCAGGCGACTGGTCACCTCGCAGAACTCCTTCATCCACATGGCTGCCCGTTATTTTCTTTGTTTGTCCACTCCCTTCTGTGGCCCTAGTGCCCTCCGCCTCTGTTTCCCAACCCTCTTCTGATACCTGAGTTGTCTCCTCAGCCCCAATCCCTATCCTCGATCATTTCTCTTTATTTAATTAGAAGCTGGATGTCTCTTCTGCAGCCCTGCCATGTGGCTGCCCTTTATACCTGCTGTGAAAACAGCCCTGGATTGAGGCCAATGGCCTCACACATACCATTGGATTCTCCATATTACTGGGATGACCTAAAGATGTCACCTCCCCTCATTTCATGAGGGTTTTAACTTGCAGTTCACTTTGTCTCTCTTCAGCACTGCCCCTCTTATGTATCTTGTGATTCCATAGCCACCTAGCTGATTCTTTTAATTAATCGGCCTTTCAGGCTTTTCCCTACCCTACTTCACAACCCACTCCCATGGTCATTCCCTAGATTTTGTCATTAATCCCACCCCTCTAGAGTCTTAATATTAAGTATTCTATTTTCTGATTTCTATCTCATATCTTTCCAGTATACTCCTTCTAGTTGCTCCTTGACTATCGTGAGTCATTGATTATAAAGTCATGTCTGTACCGTTCCCAGCCCTCTCCGCATATCTACTTTTTATTTCTCATCCAGTTGAGATCGCATGGTTCATCACTGAGAATTGTAAAACAGATGGATGGATGGATGGATGGATGGATGGATGGATGGATGGATGGATGGATGGTTGGATAGATAGATAGATAGATAGATAGATAGATAGATAGATAGATAGATGATAAACACTTGCATCCTTGTAGCTTAGTGGGCTAGGATAACCTGACTTCCATGCTTATAGGTTTCATTAGAGTTCATGACCCCTAACTTCATGGGCACCTTCACTACCACTCCAGTCTGACTAGACTTCCCTGGTCTATTTGCCTCCCTCCCATTCTCCTGGATCATAATTTTACAACAACTTGTTCCCAGCATCTCCAAAACATCTCCCCTCTTCCTCATTCTCAGCTGATTTATCCAGTTTCTATTTCACTGAGAAAAGGAATTTGACAATTTCCCACGCCTTATTTGCCAACCTGCCAGCATCTACTCTGCCTTCCTTCCTGTTATTATGGATGAACTTTGCTTCATGTCTAAAGTCTGTCTCCCTGCTCGTCTTTTAGATTCTAAGATATTACTCCAGCAATTATCCCTTCTTACTCTTGTATCATAAATTATTTCCTCTGTACTAGATCATGTCTATTAGCATAAAAAATGCTGCCAAACCTCCTACATCTCCTTCTAACTTATACTCCATTGCCCTGCTTTTCCTTATAGAAGAACCATTCCTTACTCTACTTTCTCTCCTTTGATTGTCTCTTGAACCTAATCTCATCAGGCTTTCATCCCTATTACTCCACCTAAATAACTCCTGTTGTGATCAAGAACGAATAGCCTCCATGTTAAATCCAATGGATATTTTTGATGCTCCTCTTCCTTGGCGTATCTGCACTGTGGATCGCTCCCCGCTTAAATCACATTCTTCACCGGATACCTGAGGTATCAGACTTACACCATCTTATCAGACTGGAGAGAGAACTTCTCCTGCTGGCCTTGAAAAAGCAAACCGCCATCTTATGCTACATGGTAAGAACCTGAGGGGGGCTGATAAATAGCAAAGAAATAATAATAATAATAAATAAAAAGAGGGTGACCTAAGTCAATCAGCCAAAAAGAAATAAATTCTACCAACAATTTGAATGAGCTAGGAAGAGAATTCTTTCTAGAGTTTCCATGTGAGAATGCAGCTCGCCTACATATTAATTTCAGGCTTGTGAGACTCTGAGTAGAGGACCTGGCCGAGACATCTGATATATAGAAACTGTGAGATAATAAGTGATGTGGTTTTAAGTCACTGAATTTGCGGTCATTTGTTACACAGAAATAGAAAACTAATACTTACCTTTCTGGCTTAGCCTTTCAGTCCTCTCTTCCCCACCTACTCAGCTTTAGCCACATTGCTGTCTTTGCTCTTCCTGAATATAAGGACCGTGTTCTACTCCAAGGCCTCAGGACCATAGCTACCTGAAAGATATTCTTTCCCCAAGATCCTTACCTCCTTCGTACGTTTGTTCAAATGGCGTCTTATTAGAGAGGCTTTTCCCACCCACTGAATATAAAGTAGCAACACCAAACCAGCACTCATCTACCCTCTTACTCTGCTCAATCTTTCCCCATGCCATTAACCATATTCTGATGTATCATTGATTTGTTTGCCACTAGAATTCAGGCTCCACAAGGCTAGGGATTCTTGTGCTGTTCTCTGTCGTGTTCTTATGCATGGAATAGTGCTTATAACACAGTAGGTGCTTGCTGAACATTCGTAATTGAATTAATATTTTCTGTTATTTTGACTTTATTTTTATATTCCTATGGAATATTGTAATTTAGAAACTCCTTTCTGGTTAAAAAGTTGTCCTATTAAAGGAGAATAAAGAAAAATACTTTTTAAACCACAAGGTTTTCTAACTTAATGACAGAAGAATTTAGAACAAATCCAAAAGCAATTAAGCATAAAAATATAGGCACTAAGAATTGCTCCGTTTTGGATTGCAAGTGCATGCCTCATTGTGCGATTTAAAGCATAATGAATTTCTTACTATACCAGTTTGAAATACATTATACTCTAAATTATGTTCATACACTGTATAACTTTGACCTTTTAGTAATAGCTTTTAAAAAATACCTCTGCATAATTTTTTATTATTAAAAATCTGGCAAACAAAAATATAAAAACTGATAAAAATATTTATAATTCAAAATTTGAATATTAAATACTGACCCATCACTAGTATTTAATAGTAATTATTTAATAATTCGGGCTTTTAAATCACCATGCCTGTTATCTTTGGAATGTTTTCTAAGTGTCTAAGAGCATTTTGATTGGCTTTGTGACATTCTCAAGCCATTCATATAAAGAGTTTCTGCTGTAGAATCATGCCTATTTTTTTATTAAAAACAAGTTTCGCTTAATATCTATTAAGATTGCTTGCACTGTATTAAAATGTATAAATATTTTGCTCTCAAAAAAATGTCTAAAAGTAAGTCAGACAAATCTATGTATAACCTTCTATAATTTCTATTTCCTGCTATTATTTCCTTTCTCTCCCAATGGTCTCTGCTTAATATATATAGGTCTGTTTTCCTCTCAATATTTTCTATTCTCTTACTCAAAATAAAAATTAAAACAAATAGATGTAATAAAATAAATAAACTCGGCAAAAAGCCTTAACAACAATTTCTCTTTATAGGCCTAAACATGAGTAATTATAGACAGCAGGCAGCCCATTGGTTTATCCCATGAACAGGAGTCACTGGCTTGAGAAATTTATCCCACCTCCCACGTGAGCATTTTCTTCTTCAGTCTCTGATGAAATGCTCCTCGTTGTTCAGACAGGAAATTTTGTCTCTCACGTCTGGATGGCATTTCTATGTCTACAGATATTTTGAAAGCATAAAGCATGGGATAAATCGACATTGGCTTTGCCATTGCAAATAAACGTTGACAGAAATTAGAAGATTTCATTCACATGAAAGAGGATAATCTTTTAATAATTTGGTTTCTGTAGTCCCAGATTCAATGCATGTTTTTGTTTGCTATTAGTTTATTATCAGAAAAAAGGCTTAAGTCCTTTCTCGTTTGCTCTATTTTGTAAATTAACGTAAGTAAAATTGACTTTTTAGTGTTGCACAGTCCTATGAATTTTAACACACGTATAGATTCCTGTAACCGCCACCACAATTAGGATACGGAGCTGTTTCATCATGACAGAGACACTCTCTCCTGCTGTCCTATGATTCATGCCTCCACCCACCCCAACTCCTGGCAGCCAACATCTGTTCTCCATCACCATACCTTTTTCTTTTTGAGAAAGTCAGATAAATGGAATCATAAAGTATGATATCCTTTCGAGACTGGCTTTTTCATGCAAGTCGAATGCCTTTGAAATTCATCCAAGTTGTTGCGTGTATCAATAGTTTTCTTAAATTGCTGAGTAGTATTCCACAGTGTGGATGTGTCACGGTTTGTTTAACCATTCGCATTAAATGATATTTCGGTTGTTTGCAGTTTGCAGTGATTATGAATGGAGCTGCTAAAATACTCACATGTAGGTTTTCCTGAGAACTTAAGTTTTCATTTCTCTACGGTGAATACGTAGGATTGGGACCTCTGGGTCATATAGTATGTGCATGTTGCACTCTGTACTCTCGAAGAAACCTCTGTGCTGTTTTCCCCACCAGCTGTGCCTGAGGGTTTCAGTGGCTCTGCAGCCTCGCCAGCCAGTCACAAGTATTTGGTGGCATCTCACAGTGCCTTTAATGACCATTTCCCTAATGACCAATGATGTTGAAGTTTTCCGTGGGTTATTTGCTCTCTGTATAGCCTCTTTTGTGACACGTCTATTCAACTTTGGCCATTGATGATGTTCATTTTCTTTTGAGTTTTGAGGGCTCTTTATATATTTTGGATGCACGCTCTTTGTCAGATACATGATTTGCAAATATTGTCTCCTAGTCAATAGCTTGTTTTCATTCATGTAGCAATATCTTTCACAGAGCAAATGTTAATTTTGATGAAGTTTAGTTGATTATTATAATTTTTTCTTAGATCATGCTTTTGGTGTCATATTTAAGAGCACTTATACCAAGTCCAGTTCATGCAGATTTTCTACCTCTGTCTTCTCTTTAAAGTTTTATATCTTTATGTTTTACATTTAGGCCTATGAACCTTTTTAATTTTTGTTTCAGTTGTGAAGTTTAAGCAAAGGTTCATTTTTTTCCCCCCAAATAGATGTTTACAATACAATTTATAGAAAGAACTAATTTTTTTTTCCATTAAATTGACTGTAACTTTGTGAAAAACCAATTGGCCATATTGCCTCTCTATTCTGTTTCATTGATCAAGATATCTTTCATTTCACCGATGCCACACAGTTTTGGTTACTGTAGATTTACAGCAAACCTTAAAATCAATAGCTGTAATTCCCTATTTTTGTTCTTCGCTCTCAAAATTATTTTGGCTATTCTATTTCTTTTGCCACTTTTCCCAACTTTTTGAATCGGCTTGTCAATATTTACAAAAAACCTTGCTGGGATTTTAATTGGTATTGCATTAAATCTATGGACCAATTTGGGAAGAATTGATATCTTTGTAAAGTCGAGTCTTCCAATATAGTAACACATTATGTCTCTCCATTTGTTTTAGACCTTTTTTGATCTCTTCCATCAGCATTTGTAGTTTTCAGCGTGCGGATCTTGTATATTTTTCTTAGATTTCTGCTTAAGCACTGTGTTTGTTTGTGACTTATCATAAATGATATATAATTTCAGTTTCTAATTATTCAATACTAGATAATTGTATATTGATCTTGTATCCTATAGAATTTGTAGTTTCAATTGCACTTCTGTTTTCAAAACTTTTGCAGTGCTATTCAGACCTGCCCCTCATGTTCGTCACCCAGGTGGCAGTCTGGTACCTCGGGAATGGTCTAGTCCATAGATTATTTCCCAAAGTCTCTGATATGCTGTTTAGATCCACACATTCACAGCTTGGGGTGAGCCAAAGACTTCATGAACAACCTCAAAAAGTCTCTTTTCTGAGCTCCTTTTTCACACTCTCCTGGCACATTTGTTTCCTGTGGCTTCCCTTTTTGATCCTCCCGCAAGAATGCTGGATTTTTGTTTTTTCCTCTCTCTCATGCAGCTGCACCCTCTTCTGGGGCCAAGAGGCAGGAGAACAGAGAGAGAAATAAAAACTAAAGGGCATTCACCCCACACCCTTGGGATCACAACTCAGAGAGGAACTTTTCCTCCCTCACAGTTTTAGGCTCCTGTAGGCCCTTGCTGCTGCCACTGGGTTACTTGGGGCCTAGGGCATGAGAGAGGAGAAAAAAGAAAAGAAATTTCCCCGTTCTTCTGAGTGATAAGAGAGCTCTTTCCTATTCTTCCAGCCAGAACGAAAGGACTTCTCCTGGAGCTGTCTGTCTACACCAGTGCCCACCTCTAGGTCAGGAGATACCAGAGGGGAACAAGTGGTAAACTCACTGCTGGTTCAGTGGCATTTAAAATTCGGATTTTCTTTGCCTGGTGCTAATTACTTTGAGTCTTCAAATAGCTGCTCTGTACATTTGGTCAAGGTTTTATCGCTGCATTCAGTGGATGCGACAGGGTGCAGTGTGCTCACTTCATCTTAGATGCAACATTTTATCTACCAATGGGCAAATCATGGTGTCCTATTCATTTTAACATTACTTTGATCACCTCTGAATCCTGACAAAAATGTTTATGAGATATCAATCATGTTTTCTCACCTTGTTGACAGGATATTTCTTACATTCAAGGAGATGGTGTATTTTACATTTAACACTGAAAAAATTTCCAAATATAACTTACTATCTATCACCTATCTATCTATCTATCTATCTATCTATCTATCTATTAATAGAGTCACAAGGAAGGAAAGATTTGCTTTAGCTAATGTTATTGGGAAAATTTTTCGTATTTGAATATTATTATATTTAGCAGCAAAGAGGAATCTACAAACCAGTTAAAATGGATAGTCAACGGATCTGTGATGCGTTATTGCAGTTTTGTGGCCCAGACTGTGTAACTATAGTTCTCATTACCATACACTGAAGCATTTTTATATTTAAACTTAAGATATTTTATTTTTGGTCACATCATCTTGTGAGATGACCATGATTGTTTATGATCCTCATAGTTTATAGCTGAGAAACTTTTATGGAGGCCGAGTTGCCTGCTCATGGTCACACAGCTGTTTACTATAAAGAGCCAACACCATAACCAAGAACTTTAATAAAGTTCACTGGACTTTCCACTAAACCATACTCCATTATTTAATGGTGTGTGATGATATGGATCAATTCAAACCGAAGATACTGAGCCGTCCATAACTCTTGACAAGTCCCGATGTAAGGCCTTGAAAATAGGTATACCTCAGACACACTGGGTAGGCATTGCCAATTATCAGGGCTTTTAACAGGAAGGCAAATAAAATAGTGACAACAGGGCTTTAAGAAGACGACCTGACATGGATGGAATGGAAGAGAAAGATACTGGACAATGGGAAGTAGATTCTTCGATTTCAACGTAACAGGTGGTGAAGCTCACTGAGGTATTGCTGTTGGGGTGGAACATGGGTAAGAAACATTGTTGGGAAAGAACCAGTAGGATGTGGTGACTTATTGGAAGGGAGGGGCAAGGCAGAAGTAGAGATGGACTATTGTGTGGTTTTTGGTCTTTGGAGAATGATCTGCTATTTATTGGTGTGAGTGAGTTGAGGTTTGAGGAAAAGGAAAGTTAGGTTTCAAGCTTATAAAATGTAAAATGATGATACCAGGACTAAGGAAAAGGACATTTTAGATCAGGAAATCAGAATAGTGTAGGGAATATAGAATTGTGGTAAATCCTCATAGAAAAGATAGTTGAATCCATAATTATGGATGGAATTTCTGAAGTCCAGCTTATATGAGAAAAGAGGAGAAAGCCAAGGACTAAGCTTGAGAGCGTGTAAGGTCTAATATTAAGAACTACTGAAAAGTTTATTCGATTTCTAATTTGAAAGTATTATATGGCTTCTTACATTTATGAATTTCAGCTGGAATAGAAGTATGTTTATTAAATAGAACTCTCATGATTGTGAGCCCTAAGTAAATCTAGCATTGCCAGATAAATGTATTCACCAGAAAGTTCACCAGGGTGCATGTCACTCACTTGCTCACTCACCAACTCCGTTTGCTTGCTTATGACCTTTGTTTATATTGTGACCAGGTAACATTTTCATTTCTCAGTTGCATCCAAATGGTTTAAATGCAAAAAGCACTTCTCACAGCTGAAAATTCCGGTGCATACTCTAGGCCTCCTTGATATTCACAAAGACTGACAGTGCTAATGACGTTTTTCCCTGGATGTTTACAGAGTCATTTGTTGGTGTGTATCTCTGTGGCATTTCCAGAGTAGAAGAGTTATTTACATGTTGCTGTTTATTTGACATTTCTAGAAGGTTTTGGTTTTGGTTTTGGTTTGGTTTTTTTTTTTTGCTCTACTGAGAATGGTAAGGTAAGTGGTGAAGAAATTTAGAGGAAGAATGTCAATTAATTGTCCTTTGTTAGAAGTCTGTCTCACATCCTCTTTTGTTCAGTCTTCTAAAAATGTTTGTATGTTTTTGCATATGAGATCGAATCTTTCATTAGGAAGCATTAGGAGAGTTATTTTAAAGGCAGATTTTAAAGAACCGTAATCACTAATGTATAATGCATGCTGGAAACCTAAGTGAGAAGGGAGTATAGATTTGTGTTGCTGAAATTTTCCTCTTTGTCTTCTATCTTGCTGGCATGGTTAAATATTTAAGTGTATCTGCTGAAGGAAATAGGAACATGATGTTGTGATCGAAATACTATAGCGGCCGTGAACTCTCCATCTTTTACTTCTCTGCAGCTCTCTGCATTAATGTGGTAATGACCTGGCAATAGACTTTTTGAAATGGCTTAGTTTTTTTTTCCCCTCATAGAGATTAAAATAATTATTTATTACTACAGCCTATTTTTATTGCCATATAAATTTTTAGGAAAGTGTTTCTTGGTTCAGTCAAATGTGTATCCTTGTAAAAATACCAAGATGTGTTGCTATAATGCCAGTAAAATATATATGTGTATATTGGATATAATAAGGAAAACCAGCTCTTTTATTGGACTATAAGTTTTAAGTTTCTTCCGAAGTTTAGCAGGCATTTTGTTTCGTTTTGCGGGAATGTTGCACAGGAAGGCTAGGAGTGAGGACGAGAGGCTAGAAGGTGTCTGAGATTTTTCCTGAGAATGTAACAGCCTATGATTAGTGCCTCTGATGGAATCATATCATGGAAGTCCAGCATATGACAGAATCATATGGAGGAGTCATAGGAGTGATTAAAGAGCGTGGGGTTTGAGTGCTGACGTTGTAGAATAGCTGTTAGAGTCTGACTCTTTGTTTTGCATTAAAGGAAACTGAAATCCAGAGAATCGAATGGTATGTCCTTGATCACATAGCTAGTTAGCAGCTGAGCTGGAGGTAGTACTTGGGTTTCTTGATGCTGAGTCCACAACTCTACGATATATCTTTCATATAGATATCATGAATTTTCAATTACATAAAATTCAGAATTTTGGTGATGAATAATGGCTAAGTTATTATTACTAGCCTCCCCAACTTGATGGGTTGAAAGCATAATTATGCATTTAAGAGTGATTTTTTTTTTCTAAATTTCTATGATATGGTCTTTGAAACAGCCTTCGGGGACATGGCATAAATATTTCAATCGTGACTCTCCTGATTGGAAAGAAGCGTTGAATATCCTTTCTCTGTGTGCGGTAAATTGATACAGAATAAATAAGAAACTGCTCTACATTTTCAGTATCAGTTCACTGACAGGGTGAACCATGCTTTTGGGTATTTTAAGTTCAATTTTTTTTATTTTATAACCCAGATTCTCCATTCTGTCTCCCACAAAACTCATATGAAGAGGCATGCTTTAGGATACTCACAATGTCCTATCCAAATTGGCTTGGTGAGGGGGGATTGATTCTAGAATCCCTCTAGTGTCGGTACTCATCAAGCTCCTTGCTTAGATTTTGTTCTGGAACTAGATGGAAGCCTATAGGAGATAAGGGTAAGTAGGAAAGCCAAAAGGCATAAAAATTATTTAAAAAGTAGCCAGATACTTTTTTAAAGGGAATATTTAGATCTAGGTTTAGAAGCTTTTTCCCACAGTACACTGCTCAGTCATCTACACTGGCACTTTTGAAATGCTCGCTGTCATTGTAATCTTTTATAAACTTGTGTTCTTTGCACTATTAGGAATGTAAGCCTTATAACAGCATCTATTATTACTAAGGCTTTGTGTCTCTAATAAGCACTTGATCATTGCTGAAATGCATATGTCATGAGATCTTATAATCTTTTCCTGTAATCTTTGATTCCTATTTTAGTAAAATATTTCTGGAGAGAATCAAATTAAATATAATATAATGCATTAATAACAATAGTAATTCTGTTGCCGCTGCTACTTCTGCTATTGCTACTGTTCTGGGGTGAACTGGAAGGGGAGAAGGAAGAAGCATCTATCTTGCATAAGACATTGTGCTGAGCACTTTATATAAATCATGACAGTTATGTGATCCTTACAACCAAGATATTGTCATCTTCCTTTTACAAAGAAAGTTTTACGTGGCTAAGTTCCTTGCCCAAGGTCATGCACCTGGCAGACAGCTCAAACTCCTGAGTTCATACTTTCAACCATTATGGCCTATATCAGTTTATTACCCAGTCCTGGGATAGGCTGTTGAAAGCCTGTCTTCTGTTTCAAATTATTATGTGCATTATTTGGTTTAGTTCAAGGAAAAAAAAATTAGACTTTTGTACATGGGATTTATATTAAGCTAGCTTAGTTCAAATAAAAATTTTAAAGCAATTATTATGAGAAGAAACAGGTATCTTTAATTGCTATTAATGATCAGTTTGGAGTCTGCAAATTGCTTAGAAAAAATTATGAGTAGTGCCAATGAAGGTTCTTATTAATAAACTCTTTATTTAAGTGTCAGTTACTGAAGAATTGTACAGAGGTATGCCACATCATAACTTATGACACCGTATTATGCCATTTTCAACTGGGAAATGGTATAATAAATTATTTAAAACCTTTCCAGAACTGGAGCTAATATAGTTATTCACAAAATCACAGCGCATACTGTCATCCATAGACACATCTTCTTTGCGATGAATGATTTAAGTTTTCTATATTAATTTCAAATTATTGAGTCAATAGTATGATTTACACTGATTTTAAAATTGCCAAGAAACATCTTGTTTTGTATTTTAGTAAGGAATCTTAATATGCTGTTTAACAAGAAAATCACTTTTTAAAATGTATATAATCTTTATTTTATTGCATTATGACATTAGCTGTGTATGTATGTTCTAGTCCAGTTTTCTTAAAAATATAATTCATGATCTAGTAACATAATTGTTACTTAAAAACTTATTCATTATTTTAATTAGCACCTTGATAAACTACTTATACTAGTTTCCCCATTTCTTTTTTCTAGCACCTCTAATAATAAAATAGTGAAAGTTAGAAGGAATTGGTTGAAAGAAGGACAGTGTTGGTATTCAGTTAAAAAAAACAAAATTTCAGGAAAAAACATGACTTAAGAAAACTAAGGTTAGTCAATTAGAAGTTACAGCAACACATCATAACTATGGGCTTGCTTCCTATTTTCAAAATAAGGTTCAAGGAAAATATTATATGTGATAATGTTTGATGGTGTCATTTTTTCTGTATATTTTCTTTTCAAGAGAAAAAAATTAGAGAATCTTACAGGATGGTAGTTATTAAATTTATTTTTAGCTTTCATTGTTATTGTCAACCATAAAATTTATATGTTGAAGACAGTGATGATGAGGAAAATCTTAATAATAAAATTATCATCATCATTGAATAGAGAAGAGTCATTCAATGAACAACAAACTTGAAGATATAGAAATCTGGGTATCCAGTTCTCCCACTCTGTTACTTTTGGCAAGCCTCTCCATCTTTTTGAGTCCTGTTTTGTTATCTGAAAAACTAATGGGTTGTACTAAATGATCTCTATGATTAATTTCTGCTCTGCATGTACCTTAACTTTCTCATGCTTACTGGAAGAGAATTTTCTTTGCCTGTCTCTTAGGAAGAAAAATGATGTGAGGGAAAAGGTACGAAATCAGATTTTGTAGCCCATGGCCCAGTCGTAGAGGCATATAGGGTGTTTATACTCTTTTCCATTTGATTCAGCTGTAGTTTCTATAATAGATGTGCACAGTATCCCACGCACTTGGTGTAAGGGTCGTGGTTTATGTTGTCGTAGAGGTATAGAGGTTGCCACCTGGGCCCCTGATCCACAACACTGAGGTCACTCTGAACAGCCAGGCTTGAGGACTTTTCACCTTCATAAAGTCATTTTTTGGCATTCCATGCACTTACCTCACAAATTCATGGTTAATTTTCTTTTGAAATTAAAACAACACCAACATTAACATGTTTTGATGTGTTTTAAGCAGATTTGTTTAATTAAAATCAATGAAGTCAATGGCAGTGTTAATGGTCTTCTGAAACAAACATGTTTGGACATACAGCATTCCGCCCATATACGTGAGGGATACTTTTCAGGACCCCCATTGGATGCCTGAGACCGCAAATACACTGTGCTATGTTTTTTCTACATGTACACACCTGTGATAAAGTTTATTTCATAAAGTAGGCACTGTAAGAGATTAAGAACAATGACTAATAATAAAATAGGACAATTACATATAAATATAGTTTAGTAAAAGTTATGCGAATGTGTCTTTCTCTTTCTCTTTCAAAATACCTCATTGCATTGTACATACCGCATGGATTTGCCGGACAAAGTGCGGTTTCACATCCTGGCCAGGACGGAGCAGGACTGTGCAAGATTTCATCACACTACTCGAAACTACGTGTGCTTTTAAAACTTACGAATTGGTTATCCCTGGGATTTTCCGTTTAATATTTTCAGACCACAGTTGATCGCGGGTAACCAAAACTGCAGAGAGCGAAACCGGGGTGAGGGGAGACTACTGTAATTCGAGGTGAGAGAAGATTCTTACTTTTCCGTTTCATTTATTTTTGATTGCAGAACTTCAGATGGTGGCAAAGTCGTTGGCACCATAGAAGTCAGTGTCGTGAAGATGGGGGAGATTGAGGATGGGGAAGCCGACCACATCACGACAGATGTGCAGGGACAAAAGGTAGGGTCTCAGCCAGCTCATTGCATAATTTAAATTAAAAACGATCAGCTTTGCCAGATGCCTGAATCACCGACACCTCTGTGGGGTGTGAAATCTCATTATTCAAGAGTTAAATGAGAAATCAGCTCTGGAATTGGAGTACCACAAGTGTGTTTCATCCTCTGAACCAGAGGTCCTATTTGCATGGAACTATGAAAAGCCATGTGCCGTTCAGAAGCACCTTCCTCTTCACCACTGGCTCAGGTGTTGACTCTGCCTCTTCTCAATTGGAACTGAAGTGTTGCTCACTATTGCATTCTAATTAACCCTCCTTGCGATGCACAGAAGATTTCCGGAGGGCTATTTGCCAAACATAACTGTTCCCTTCCTCTCAAATCCTCTTTGGAAAAAGATGCAGTTTGAATTTAGATTTCATTTTTACATGAAAAAGGGCAGATTTAATAACGTTGTGCTTCATGAAACTGCAGAGAGAGAAGCAGAACGTAGTCCACAGCAGAGGGACAGCCGTAGAGGAAGGGCAATGCTAGCTGCAAAATAAAGGCCCCAGTGCATATCGACATGTGTCCAAGATTTTTATTTTCTTTCTAATTTCTTTTCTTCAAAAAAAGAGAAACTTAATATAAGTATTAGCCTAAATTCTTGCCGCAGGAATTCAATTGCCTAGTTTATTGAGGCACGGGGGATAAACTTAAAAAACTGCTAATAGTTTTTTTTT
>NW_024346667.1:2355132-2386889 GCF_902729225.1 Pteropus medius | reverse complement strand
GAAAATGAGTGTGTATATACATTACAGTTCTATCTTTTCCTGAATGAACCTTTTTCAATGATAAAGGCTATTGTGACCTCTTTCCTGGCTTAGTGTCTCTTTGAATTTTGGTGGTTAGGAAACATCTACATGGAAGATGATGTTTATGTAACACTTAACATATCATTAACTTTACAAAATATAGCTAAGACTGCTTTTCAAAAATATATTTTTCTTGCCCCAGAATAGGCTAAGATCTTATCTGCTGCCTCAAGCCTTATTCCTTTCTGTTCCCCTACTGTCCCTCAGAACATATCCCAGATCATGAAAATATTCCAAAGAGGCCTGAAGTTTAAACCAGATTGATTGCAAATATCAGGGTCATGATGAAATTTTGCAGCAGATCCTCTTAAGATCTGTATTTTCAAGACCCCTGTCTTGGGATTAGGTCTCTTCTTTCGATCCTTGTTTCCTCTGGAGTTCTATATAAGACCCATCTTAAACACCACGACGTGGATGCTTGGATCAAAATGAAGGAGGGAGGATTTCAAGGCTAACGGAGACTGAGAGAACAAATAGGCAGATAATCGGGTGCCTGGATGTGTGGTAGTGTGCCAGGAGATCAGGAGCTGAAACGCTTCCTATTTCAAAGTCGGGCTACTTTCCTGCTCTCTGAATCTATTACTAGCCGCCTTCCTATTCTCAAAGCTCGCCCACTCGTCGGCTCTTTTACTGTGTTGCTGTCATGAGGTCGGTCAAATTGAATCATGCTCTTTTCATAAATGGAGAATTTGATACGTAGGAACATGCCCCACCCAAGTTCTACCTTATGTTTATGACATTGAACTTAAAAAAGGCTTAACCGAGCTGCTCTAGAAATAGGGGATGGCAGTGTCAGCACAGATTGTGTACGAGTCCCAACTTGACTGAAATGGTAAACATGCCAAGCTCTGTCGGCATTACTGTTGTCCTATTTGGATTCTTAGTAAACCTTGACCTTTTGCAAGTTTTTTTTTATAGAGTTACTATAAACTCTGTTGGCAATCCCTAGGAATATGTGTGGCTGAATGAAGAATAAGTAGTAGGTCAACTGTACATGGCATTAGAAGAGTTATATGGAAATAACTTTAACTCAGTGTTTTTCAAAGTGTGGTCAGAATCATCTGGGGTGTCTGTTAGAAATACAGATGCAAGGACCCTTTTGCAGATCCCCTAAACCAAGATCACCCTGAAGTGTATTAACACAATTTGTTACTGATGGAGATTTAAGTCCTGAAGTTAGTGAATGACTGAAACATACGAAAAAACGAAGTCACCGAATAGAGGATCCTTAAAATAACATCCTTCTCACTGGTTTGCATGAATGGGGGAGAATAACATGGAACTACTCTTAGCGCCGTAGTCATGTAGGTGAATGACACGTGTGCTCTCTCATGGATAGTGAAGCAGATAAAATAGTAATGCCCGTATTAATCGTCTCAGGCTGCCATAAAATAATGCCATAGACTGAGTGCCTTGCACAATGGAATTTTATTTTCTCACAGTTCTGGAAAACTAGATAGTCCTAGATCAAGGTGCCAGATGATTTAGTTCCTGGCAACAGCTCTCCTCCTGGCTTGTAGACGTCTTGCTGTGTCCTTCCCTTGGTGTACGTGCAAACAGAGAGTGAATGAGCTCTGGTGTCTCTTCCTCTTCTTGTAAGGACACCGGCCCTATTGGATCAGGGCCCCACCCTTATGACCGCATTTAACCTTAATTATCTCCTTACAGGCCCCAGCTCCAAAAACCAGTCACAGCAGGTGTTTGGGCTTCAATGTATGAGGAACACAATTCAGCTCATAATAATACTTCTGATACAAAATACTGCATTTTAATCTTGAATTTTACATAACCTTCGGAGCATGAAATAAAATGTAGTTAAAATCCAACCTCTCTCCTCTCACATACATTTACTTACCTGTTTTCTCAAATTAGGTCATTATTATATATTTCTCGTCAAGGGAAGGTTGAGCAGAGGGTCATTCATCATATTTTACCGGTTCAAACTCTAATTTGATATACACATACATAGAAATGGAATACAAAGTGTTAAAATCACATAAAATAGAAAGCAAAGTTTACAAAAAAATATTAACAATGTCCTTTTACAAAGGCAATATATTAGATGAAATATTGCATTAAGTGTCATAACTGTTTTTTCTAGTTTTAGAGTCATTTTTGACTCTTTTCTCACATACTCACAGGCAATATGTCAGCAAATCCTGTTGGTTCTGACTTCTAAGTAAATCCAGAATCCAAGGACTCATGACTCTGTCACTGTGACCAGCATTGTCTGTCACCTCCATTTTCACAGTAGTCTCTTAACTGTCTCCCTGATTCCCTCCTTCCTCCTCCAGATACCAAACCAACCTCCATGGGCACTTACTGAAGTATAACACAGAACACATCATCTCCCCACTGGCTTCCTAACTCCCTGAAAGTATAACCCCAAATCCTTCCAGCGACTTGACAAAGTCCTATAAGTGATAGTCCTCCTTTACTTCATTCACCTCATCCCCCACTCCTCTCTTTTGCTCACTTGGATTCAGCCACATTATCTTATTTGCTGTTTGTTGAACATTCCAAATACATTTTCAGCTCAGGTCCTTGCACTTAGTTCTTCAATTTACCTTTAAAGCTTTTTCCTCAAAAAAAAAAAAAAAAAACAACAAAAAAAAAAAAAAACAACAAAAAAACTGTGTGTTTCACTCCCTCACTTCCTTTCAGTATTTATGCAAAATGTCACCTTCTCACTGAAGCTTTCTCTGCCACAGTAACAAAACTGCAATGCCTACCCCAAAATTTTATATCTCCCTTCTCTATATTTTTGTCCTTAGCACCTGTCATTGTCCACCATCATATATTTGACTTATTTATCATATTTATTATCCATTTTCCTCATTAGAATTAAGCTTCCTTAGAGAAAGACATTTGTCTATTTTGTTCTCTCCTTTATCCCTATTGCCTAGAACAGAGCCTGACACAGGAAAAAAATGAATGAGTGAATGAATGAATGAATGAATAAGTGAAGTCAATTTTACTTTGAAGCAGTAAAATTCAAAACTGTCTCTTAGAAGGGAAAATATTGTTTGCATATAATGTTATATAAACTGGTCAATAAATAATGACTGGAGTGAGAATGTAGTGAATAATGTAGGATTATGAAGAAAAGAGGAAGAAAAAATTTTAAAACAATCTTTGAGGTAAATAGTCAAGAAAATGCAATTAGGGAAAGGAGAACTAGGAAATAAAATCATCAAATCAGGTGACAGATAAGAAAACCCCCGTAAATAACAGCCAATATGATCAATAGACAGCCACAGTCCTCCCCTTTGCCCTGCCTCAGAGATGCCTTGGCTTCTTGTCAGGGCAGCATTTTCTGGTGAGGCTTCGCAGGGGCCAAGTTCAGCTCATTTCCTGCCTGTCTCTCTCTGCTGTTTAATATCTACATTATATTCATTATATTTGAATGTGGCACAGATCAAAGTGGTGGTGATTTCTAAAAGGAAGTAAAATGCCTATTTATGGCAGAGGCGCAGATGGTATAAGTGGAGTAATAATACATCTCCTTTGACTATGAACCTACCTAACTGGTATTTTGATGACCAACTGCCCTTCTCAGCTTATTTTGTTCCCATACTTTGAAGTGGTGTTTTAAGTGGACTTTCATCAACTGTGGTCAGGGAAAATGTGGAGTCCTTGGGTAGCTAAGGACCAGTCGCGAACGGTTTCATCTCTTTATTTTCCCCAAATATAAAATTGAGAATAATATAATTGGCCTTACTTATATTATAGGATATTTTCTGGCACATAATATTCATTATTCATTCATCAAACAATGCTGCCTTCTATGTTCTAGGCATTCTAGTAGGTTCTGGGTATTTAGCAATGAACCAAATATATACAGATGCTACCTTCCAGGGAAGTAAATAATTTTTTAAAATGTCTTGTTGATTAGATGGTGCTATATGCTATAGAAAAAAAAAAATAAGACAGGAGCAAGGATTAGGGAGTGCTGGGCCATGGCTATTTTATAATGGATAGTCAAGGTTAGATTGACTGATCATGCAATGTTTGAGCTGAAATGTGCATAAAATAAGGAAGCAAGACATGGATATCTGAGAGAAACAAGAATTGTAGGTAGTGGAAACAGCAGGAACAAAGTTCCTGGGGTTGCGACATACTTGTTGTGTTGAAGAAGCAGCAAAGAGGCCAGTGTGACTGGAATCGAGGGTCGAGGAGGACAGTGGGTGGCATGGAGGGCAGAGGTGCATGGGGCAGGGAAGACAGCTCACACAGTCCCTTGTTGGTCATTAGCTCTGAGCTAGATGTAAAGAATTGAGGATTTTTGAATATAGGTATGAAATGATCTGATTCGTGTTTTAAGAGGACCATTCTGGCTGCTGCATTGAGTATGGCTTGAAAGGAGGCAAAAGCAGCAGAATAGCTTGGTGGCTGAGAAAGTGAGGATGAGTTGGATCAGGGCCATATTAATGGAGAAAGTAGAACATGACCAGACTCCAGGTGCAAAGGATAGCCAAGGAATAAAATTATTATTTGTTGTGATTAGGAAAACTGAGGGAAGCAGTTGCGGGGAGAACAGGAGATTTTAAGATGTTACGTTTGAAATTCCTCTTAGAGTTCAAAGTATAGATGCATGTGAGAAGTTGGAGGTTTAAGTCTGGAATTCTGCTGAGATGTCTAAGCTAGAATTATATATGTGTGAATCATCACATGGTATTTGAATGGTATTTAAACCATGAGACTGAATGAGATAACGAAAGCATAGCAATTCCCATATTATGCACTCTTAGAATTTCTATTTATGTGGATTTCATCCATTGATATTTACTATATTAGAGACGTTCCTTATTGGAGTTATATATATAGACATTTATCATGTTAGATTCAAGCAAGAAATATTTAAAACAGATGAGTACACAAGTACACATGCCATTAGCTATCAAATGATTATGTCCTATAGCCTTTAGAAAATTTCACTATATGCTTATAAGAGAAAGAGAAGAAAACATACAAATAATGTTTTAGTATTATTATGAAAATAATTTTGTCTTCACTCTGTGCTAGATGCTACAGAGGCTACAAAGACAAAAGTTATCAGGGACTTCCAGGAGACTCCAGACCAAACTTAGAGAAACATGATTTAAGGAATAAACTAATAGATGTGAAAGTGCTTTGCCAAGAAGTATTGGTCTTGGATGGGTTCATACAGAGCTTAATGATCATTGTTCTTACAGTTTGGCTAGTTTTGAAGCCCAGTGCATGGTAAATTGATATGTTAGTTGATATGCAAAATCATTAAGCTCCTCTAAGAATTGGCCATAGTTACCATTAAATGACACTTTTTAAAGTACTCATCAAAATCAATAGGCGTATGGTGCTACGTGTGGTACAAAAAGCATGTGATGCTTGTTATTGCATCTCGGAATCACAAATGTGAAGTCAGTGCACTGAGCGCGTGCACCATGGAAGTGCGTAATGCTGCAGATATCCATCACAGTGAGAGCAATGGACAGTATATATGTTGTAAGCTTCCTTAAACACAATTCCGCATTTTTTGAATCTGCATTTTCTATAACATCTGACACAGTGTAAAATGATTTTAGGGTCAACTGTAAAGAATAAATAAATAAATAAAATAGGCTAAGAAAACAAGAAATATGGTTCTTCGAAAAACTTTCAACCTCAATAGAAACAGAAGGTACACTCAGGAAACTATTGAAGAAAATAATTATCAAGTCCAAATATGAAAATGTTAATTTGGTAAATATTTATTGGATATTTTCTGTTTATGTTTCATGAATTTAAACCTTTAGAGCATGTTGAATAGTAAACCTTTAAGTACAATACAAAAATTACAGAATAAGAATGTTATTAGGTTAAGATTGTCCTAAGTATCTGCCTTCCAGTATAGATGGGGTTTATGAATATATGCATATCATATTTCTGTATCTATTTGTTAAATAAGGTCTCCTTTAGGAAACAGAAAGTTGTCTTTGATGATGTTGAGGCAGGATTGCTCCCATGTCAGGAAGCAGTTTCTTAGGATAATAGCTTGATCCCTATAAATAATGGACTTCTTCACTAAAAGGGGGTTTAATCTAAACCATTCCTATATGTTATGTTGTAGGTGATAGTCTTCTTTTGGAAAGGAGGACGGCTCATAGCTATATACCTAGTTAATATGTGGAACTGTATCAGGGACAAGTCAGGAAAAGGTTTGAAGACCAGTCTGAGAATACAGGAGTTGATTGGTCAGTAAATAACCATTAGACAGTCTAGAACGGAACATGGATATGATGAAAATAATGTTTACAAAAGATTATTTTAGCAGCTCTACATAGGCTGAAAGGAGTAGAGGAAATGCTAGAAATAGGAGAAAAAAAGAATTTTAAGCAATGCCATCACACGTTGCTCTAGTGATTTAGGAAGTTCATTTCCAAAATAGCTGTGGATTAAAAAGAGAAGAGATCCCCTCTGACTCCTGGTTGGTCTGGAAAAAGATTTAGAGAACAACAAATTTTAAGAGCCGTTTGCAGTTATCCATTCTTTCAGGAAACTTAGGACCTCAATGTAAATGCTAAAGAAATCACGAAAGTACGTTTTTTCCCCATCAAGAAATTTCCTGAGTAATGTGATGAATGTCATGATAGATCAATAAGTAGTGGACTGTAAGAATACAGAAACTAACATTTAAATCAATGTTTTAAATTAAAGTCTTCCTTTTCGAAGTGCTTGAGGGACATATATATTTCATCATTAACAGTGACCCCAGTGGCCATGACTCTCAGGGAGGCCCAGTGCCTAGCGGAGAAAGGAAGCAGGGAGACAGATAGGACAGTCAGGAATTAGCCCAAGCAATTCTGATGCTCTCTCCTGGGGACGCCGATCCTGGTCTGTGGAGCCTCCTGAGGAAAGCCATGCGTGCCCCAGAGGATGGCTATTCCCCTTAGAACTCATCATCAAAAGAACTTCCTGTGTTTTGTTTTGTTTTTATTTGCATTGATTTGTTTATGTCTGAAAAATTCACTCTCCTCCTTCCCCTACTTTCCTTCTCTCTGTCTCTCTCTCTGTCTCTCTCTCTCTCTCTCTTGGCTAGAGATAAAGGGAAACTCATTTGAAGAAACAAATGCCGGTGTCCTCTGTCTATGTGAAAATAGGTCTCTCATCAACTTCCTGGGGCCAGAAGCGTGTTGCTTCCTCTGTTAGTTACAGTTTTATGAGAAGCTGAAAGAGAGTCCCAGCTTAATGGTAGACTGTCTGGGATAGTGTCTCCTACTCATGATTTACCCACTAGGAACATGGCAATGTGCTTTTCTGGGTCTCTTATCTCTTTCTGTCTAGAGAAGTGTCGGTTCTGTAAAGGCTTCTGAGTTTGTGATCTCTGGATCAGCTTATATATAAACTGCTAATTTATAAACTTCTAATTTATAAATCGCTTATTTTATAAATCAGAGAGCAGCTTATTTATAAATTGTCATACCGTATGAGCAAGTATTTGCATTGTTTTGCTGAAAACAAAACTCATTTTTCCTTACGTAAGTAGATGCTTATGTTTTTACTCAAAGTTGCCTTTACTTAAAATCTAGAAAATAATCGGCTTTTTATTGATGCAGAATCATCCCAGCTGTCAGACATACAAAACCCTTCAGTTTGTAAAATGTGAATTGCCATCCTCGGAATGTACTGTAGCCTGTCGTGGACAGTCCTTTCTCTCTTTTTACTTTCTTTCCTAAGTAGTCTTTAACTAGACTGAAATGTAGTTTATAATACAATCATATTATATATAAATAAAAGTAAATAATCATAAGCTTCCTAGTAAAGATAATGCAGAAAAGTTTTACAAAAATGTTTTGCTCAATTTTTTTTTTAAAACTATGTGCATTCCCTCATGTTTTGCAAACGAAATAAAAGAATTTTCTTATTTTGAGTACTTTCAAATATGTGTTTCTTTTGCTTTTATTCTTTCCTAGTGTGCGCTGGTATGTGAATGTGCAGCCCCAGAAAGTGTGAGCAGAAAAGACAACTTACCTTTTTTGAATGCAGGTATGTACCTCAGTTCTAGAAACTTCTATTAGTTTCATATCAACATAGGTTTTAATTTCCTATGAACTCAGTACTGAACTTGGGCAGCATTCTCACAGAATCATTTGTGAACACTTAGTAATTGACTTGGTAGTCACAGGAGCCATCAGAGTCGGGGTCGACTTGACAGTGCCATAAGAAAGATATATAGAAACCTTACCTAAATGCCCATCAACAGACGATTGGATAAAGAAATTATGGTTCATATATACAATGGAATATTACTCAGCCATTTAAAAAATGAAATCCTACCATTTGCAATGACATGGATGGACCTAGAGGTTATTATGCTGAGTGAAAAAAGTCAGACAGAAAGATAAATATCATATGATTTCACTTATATGCAGAATCTAAAGAACAAAAAGAACAAACTAATCAAAAACGGACTCACAATTATAGTGCACAATTTGGTGACGGACAGAGGGGAGGGGGTTTGGGGGGCTGGGAAAATGGGGTGAAGGGTTAAAGAAGTACAAATTGGTAGTTGATAGATGGTCACAGGGATGGGGAACACGGCATAGGGAATGAAGTTAGCATTAATATATTGGCTAGGTGGAAGGCCAGAGGAGAGAAAAGGCAATTAGGGCGATCATTTTATAAACTATATAAATGTCTAACTAATGTACTGTATGCTTGAAACTAATTAGAACAAAAATGTTATCTTCTAAAAAAACAAAACAAAACAAAACGAAACTTGCCTATGTGGCAAAACAAATGCCCGTTAGCTGTTGGATTTTATATTCTCTGAAACGAGACACATGGGAAGACAGAGTAAGTATTAGAAATGCAAAGGTCTTATTTAATTTGACTTTCTAATTATAGAACTCAAAATAAAGTTGTTAAGACAGTAGAAATATGGGTCTGGTAGGAAAAATTCATACACACTTCTGTACCTTCCTGGATATGTATGTATATAATGTGTTACTTATAGTAATATATTTGAATTTCAGCAAAGGACTAAACTGTGGTAAATGATGACCTTGTGAATAAAATTGAGACATATGGTACAGTTAAAAATGTATGATAATATATATATGCAAGGTATGGAATTAATATTTGAATAATAATGTAAATTATGGTACCAATAATAATGTTACTACATAATGACTATTACAATGACAGGCAATATGCGTAATGCCTTATATGCCTTGTCTTACCTTGCTTTCTGATGTCTGATGTGTGCTATGAAGAAGGTACTGTCATTTGACAGATGAGGCAACTGGTCAAGGTCATGTACCTAGCAAATAGCACATTCAGAATTTAAATCTAGTTTTGATCCAGGCCTTTCTTTTTATTGGTAGGCTGTGCTATTACTAAAATGCCATTAATTAATAAATTGGTGTAGCAATGTAATAAGCTTTAATATTTTTCTAGTCCTACCATGTTATACGTTTAAACAAAGACATAAATAGCATAATAATCAGCTCAATGAATGATACCAAACTTCAAAGGCTTACTAATCCATAGCCCCTAAACTATTAGCAGTTCTTCCCTGAAGGAAGCCACTAATAATAGAGAAAAAGAATGGAAAAAGGGGAGACAAGCTTTCGACTGTCTTTATTTTGTTTTATACACACAGAGAACTGAAAATGAAATTTAACAACAAAACATTAACTATACTTATGTAGAATGAGGGATTATACCAAAGATAGCAGCAGCTTCTCAACTTATGACAAAAAGACTTTTTTAAAAAAATTTATTAAGGATATAATATTGGAAGGATGTGCATTAAACAGTGAAGGGTCTACCCAGTTAGGCCGTCTATAAATAAGTTATTAGTGTTGTGAAAATATCTTATGCACCCTTAAAGGCTCCCCTCACATTTATTTTTCCACGTGTAAGCTGACCAAACCTTTAGTCATTTATCTTAATATATCCAGATAGTTTATTTAATTTACTAAACATCAGTGTTGAGAAATAAAACTGAGTGTAGGAGATGTTAAGTTCATCTGAAGTATAGTTTGAATGAATGAGGTTATCACCAAAATCATCTACACTATAAGATAATTTTGTAATGATTCATTCATGTGAACCTTATAATTTTTTATGCACACAAAAAGAAATGCCATTTTAAAATACCAATTGGGTTAATATAAACTTCAAAGAGAAAGACAAATGGCTAAGTATGAGGATATATTACCTAAAGAAGCAGAGACAGAGGGAATATAGTGAAAAATAAATCTGCACCTCCTAATGCTTATGCCATAAAGTCATAAAGTCTGTAAGACTTGAGTCTTGGAAGTGTACCACTTCTTCCAGATTACTAGAGCGCTATTCTTCATGTGTAAATTGTAATGTCACAAAGACAACTGCCATGGAATTTATGGAAGCAGCTGCATTCTGCAATTTAAATATACTTAGTGGAATGAGAGATGATTGCTTACTGCTTTTCTCCTTTCATGGAGGTGACAGTTTTGGTGGTGATGCTCCACTTAGTTCCAGAGACATTTTTCAATCTCCTTAGTTCAAGCAGCCAGGAGGAGGACGCACAACCTCGAATCTTTGCCACAAATATTTTATTTAAGCCTTTTTATATTAGGGAAAAATAAACCGAATGACAGGCAAATGTTAAAAGCTAGATTTAAGAAAAATTAAAAATAGAACTAAGTACTGTGTATGAAATGTTTCTGTTCAAAATATAAAAGTATGTTGTATCGATTTAAAATATGTATGACTTTGGCCTGTGTGTACCTTTGTCTTTTGTTCTATTTATTTATCTATCTAAACTCAGCAACTTTAGAATGCATCTATTATATTCCCACGTGGCATTTTTTTAAAAAAATCTGTAGACAGAGAGAGTTATCGACATTCTTCTCAGGCCTTTAAGCCTTTGTGTTAATGTATCATATGGAAGCCGCCAGCCTCAGTGAGTTACGAAGGACTTACTGAGTGAATGGAAAAGAATGTCATATCTCATAGCAGCTCTTCCCTATTCTATTTATATCTCTAGAAATTTAATTTACAATTCAGGAAATTCACTTATCTATTGTAATATTGAAAAGAAAAAGCTCTTCTCCCTGAGGTCTCACTTTTTCCATGCCCTGTTTTGCAAGTTGAATGTGTACATTGGGAATCTGGGGAGATTAATGGTAGGAGAGAAAGGATTAGGAGGAGGAGGAGAGGAGAATTTATAATTCCAGGAAAAAGTAGCGTAAGTGTATGGGAAACCAAGTTCCTTTTAGCTACTGGATGTTATTTTTTCTGAAACAAGACACACTAGAAGACACAGCAAGTTAGAAATGTAAAGCTCTCATTTAGTTTGACTTTCTAATTATATAACTTGTATAATAAAGTCGTTAAAACAGCAGATTCACCTCTAATTATTTGCTTATTGATTCAAGCAAAATGGTGGTAAGAACACTTAAATCTCTTTGCTGTTGCGGTGGGGGGAGCTGGGGAAGTTGATTTTGGACATAGACAAGAGCAGATGTTGAGGTCTCATATGTCTCACTAAATTACATCATCTGAGGCGCCTTGTCTGCAGCAGAGCAATAACAAGTGGGTGCTCGTGGTATTAATATAAGAGCAGTGACAAGCGGTCAGATCCGGTGTCAAAGCCTAGAATTGCCAACTAGCAGCGTGACCCTGACAGACAGGTCATCTTCCTTGGACATCAGCTTTTTTAAAATGACCAAATTAACCTGGCCAGTCTTTGATTTCTTTGCTCTCAGATGTTTGCAGGTGATATAGCTTAGTTTAGCTTTTGCTATTTTTTTCTTCATTTTAGAAATATTTCATAAAAGTATGCATTTAAAGAGTTTCACATGTAGTCGCATGTCCCTTGTCATTTACAGTTGTCTTATTTATATTAAATAAGCCTGACCATAGATACACCGTTTTAAAATTTTGTCACGAAGACAATTCGCTCTATATTTCTTAACTCTCCCAATTTTCTTTGTAAAAATATAATGCTACATAGCACTTCAGTTGACCCCTATATTGCTATGCCAAATCCGTGGAGCTAATGGGCCCTGTCACAACGTTTTCTATTATCTTCACTTTTTGAGTGAGTTCCTCCCTGTCAGCAAACATTAGATCTACTACAGCACCTTCCTTGACTGAATTCCATACACCTTGAGTCATGAAATTATCCTTTATATTCTTTAAAGACCACTTTCACGCTGTATATCGACTTGTATACTGTCCTTCATATTCACAAAGGGTGTATCTGACAGCGATGATTTCCCTGACTGCGTAAACTGGAATCGGAACTGGGATTGCCCTTCCATCAGTCCTAAATTCATACAGTTTTCTCTATTTGGAGAATTGGTGTTTGTACGTCTCGCTTCACAGATGAATCACACCTTTTCTCGGAATCAACCACTATATTTTTTGTCCTCTTTTTCCAAAATAGCCTTGTACTATTGTTGCTTTGCAGAAGATGCTAGATTGTAAGCCATTTAAGAAAAAGGAACAGTCCTTTTTTATTTCTGTGTCTCTAGGGTCAGATTATAATAGGAACTCAATAAATTCTTGTCAAATGGCTGATAACACGGTATATCTGATCATTTGAATTTATGCTTCAGGTAACAGAAAACGGCATTGTTATTCTCTCCAGAAAATAAAATGTTCAAATTTAATTATTTAGGTTTGAAATAAAATAATTTATTACTTTTCTTAAAAATTACTACCAAATTCTTATTTTTAAATGTTTTCTGCCTCATACGGTACCATAGATTTTAAATGCCTTTCACAATACCACACAACTGAAACGAATATTAGGGTGATATGCTCCTCACTACTACTGCCATCCAAAGCAATACATGACTTAGAATGTTTTAAGAGATTTTGTTAAAAATATTTCCCTCTACACTTATTTGAGTCCTGATGAATTCCAGGTAAAAAGTATATCTCAGATTTCCTCAGTTTTTCTTTTCATTCATAAGGTACTAAATCTACTACCTTATCAAATTTTAGATGATATCCTTTTATATTAACAAAGATATCTCTGTTGTATTTTCTCCATACTAGTTAAAATAGATTTTGGCCTTGTATTTATAGCTCTCTGATATATAAAATATGGAGTCATTTTGGTTCATTACATTGGCCCTTGATTCCATATACTTATCACCAGATTTCTTTGTCCTTTGCTATTTTAACAAATGAAATGGAGTCCATTAATCTTACTCTTTTGGAATTTCCATATATTTTCCATATATTTTCATTTCTATATGCTAATATAGTTAGGATGTTAAGTCACCAGTAGAATTCAATAGTGAATTCACTATCTAATAATCAATGGAAACATCTCTTAGATACCTCTAAATGCTTCCACTGTCTTTCTCTTGTAAGCACGTTTCCTCCTCCACTACCCACTTTAGGTAAACTAGAAGAAAAATATAGGCAAGAAGATGATATAGTCAAAAAGGTAACGTTTTGTAGATAAGTGTGAAGAGGCCTTTCTCTTTATGGTTTTTCCTTCATTCTGGTGCCTGTGCTCTGAGGTTTTTAGTTATGTCCTTCCCTCTTACATTTCCCCTTCTCGATGTACACGGTTTTTGATGCTCTGTTTTCCTCTTGGGGAAAACAATGGTAAATACCTGAGTTGCAAGGTTTAAGCTCATTTCTGTGGAACATTTGCATTTACCGGGCACTAGGTACAGGTGCAGGAGATGAAACGAGGATGAGGAAACTAGCGCAGTCCTGTCCTTCTCAAAGTTCACATTCTGATGGGGGTCACTAAAAAGAAAACAGGCGATTGCAGTACAAGTAGTAAGACCCACGATAGAGATGGGAATGGGAAGTATAAAGGAGAGACACCTGTGGGGAAGCAGGGCGTGGAAACCAAAGGAAGCTTCCTGGAAGAGGCAATAGCTGAGCTAAGTCTATAAGATGGTTACCTATAGCCAAGAAGGAGGGGCGCTCCTCTGAGATGTGGGGAATGCTTTGAACAGAGGCAAATTGGCAAGAAGCAACTCAATTTCAGTAAACTACAGGTCGTTCCATGTTGCTCAACGTGAATTACAAGCCAACTCTTACCTTTTAGAGTTTTCTTCTTTAGTTACTGAACGAACAGAGCAAATCAAACTAGAATGAGTGAAGCAAACCATTTTTTTTGACCACCCAAAATCTAAAATCCAAATTTTACGTACTAAACTCGCCAATTATCATCACTGGAAACTAAAGGCTCACAAATATTATTTTTATATTTTATTCTGATATCTGTTGCAGTTTTTCTTATTCTTAACTTTGAATTGAAGATAGAGGGTTAAGAGTCTGCAGGGTTTGGCTAGACTGGAACTTTGTCCAACTCAGCTTATATCCTATTTCTTTTTTTTTTTTGCAACTCAATACAAATAATATAATTTAGATTTTATAACAAACTCAGAGGATAGTAACTAAAAATTTCTTGGGAGTTTTTCTTTTTTAACAATTAATTTCATCTTTATTATTTTAAAGAGATATCTCTACCGTATATTCGGAGTTCCTCTCATGTTTTCTTACCCTTTCTTTTGTATTAGCTATGCTTTGGACAATGTTTTAGTGATTTCTATTATGCTTTTCAATTCTCACCCAATCTTAAAAAGAGCCAACCTACATTTTAGATGTATATAAATATCAGCTATTTTCAAGTACAAATAAGGGAGTGTCATTATCTAATGGGATTGCAGATTTATCTGGAGTAAGTATAATGTAACATTTGGAGAATAGACAATGTATGCACATTCAGCTGAATAATTAAACTATTAAACAACTCCATAATTAAAAGCTACAGAATGAATAGATTCTCTGCAAGAATCTGTAGTACATTAAAATAATGATTTTGTAAGGCTTTATGCCAATAAAGTCAGATTCCATTTAAATATGTGATTCCTATCACTTCCCAAAAGCAAGAACGTCCCTGAGGATAATCACAAATGAGCTTCCTCTGGAGAAATATATCAAAAACAACCTGATAGAATAAGGCTTCTTGATGAACCCCTTGACCCTGTATCCAGATTTCCAAAAACTTTTGTGCACTCCATCAGCATCCTTAACAGAGACACAGAAAGGAGAAAATCTCCTTTGTGATTTCTCTCTGGTTTATCTTTTCTGCCTCAGGTTCCTTGGGCGTCATGTTTTTTTGTGTGTATTGTGTATGTGTTAGCTTTGGTGAGCATTTTCTTGGCATCTTTACTTTAATCATTCAGAATGGGAGCAGCTTGGCTTTCACAATTGCTGAATCTTATTAAAAAGCAGGCGGCACGTAATCTTGTTAAAGAGACCCTATTACAGTGTCTGGGAGAAACAGTATAGAAATTCGAGTTGTGCTGCAACATAGGGGTTCAGTCTGTTATTTCCTTTCTGTCCCTATGTTCACATTATGAGGTAGGCCTAAGGGAGTGTATCAATATCTGGACCAGCTTAGAACTTTACCCGTTTTAAGTCATCACAAGACCATGATATCATTTGAAATGTCTCCACTACTTTTCTCTTGGTAGAATGAGTTATATATTTTTAGCAATCGTTTTGGCAAAAACGGTGACAAAAACTAAGAGAATAAACACAGGGCTCTCAAAAGGAACTCATAATAGATATTAGTTATTGTTGCTGAGTTGAGTGTATCATATGGTCAGAAACATATTTCCTATATGAAGAAAAATTTGACATCAATGGTGAGCCAGAGCTGAAAGTTACAGACTCATTTACAGAGCTGGAGTGTATGTGCAGAACTGTTGAAATTTTATCTCTACTGTAGAGGAGAAGCATTAAAAAAATTGACAAAAATATTCATCATTTATGGCCCATGGTTCAATATTTGATGCATGAATACCATGCCTTATTTTTCATGTGAGGATGACAAAGTCTCCTCACTATCAACCCAGTAAGAATTTTGAGTTGAGAACAAATTAGGAGACATTATTGAGAATTTTGGGGTTTTTTTGGATAAGCAAGTTGTCTGATTTTAAAAATTATTTGTCCCTAAGTTTTTCCTTAAAAACAGCAGTATTTCCACAGAATCCTCGGGTGTTGTGTACGAGATGGTCAGAGGAGAGCTCTAGGACGCATTAATCAAACTGCCCTTGATTCCTGCTCAGGCTATTTCAACAAATATTTATATTTAGAATACACTGAAGAACTTTAAAATGAAAACAATAAAATCCAAAGTTGAAGGACTAGTTTACGATAAAAGAAAACAAAGAATTTTATAATTTGTAACTTAATTCATAGTACAAATTTTCTAAAAAAGTAATTATTTTTTCTATAAAAGGCAAAAAAAATCCAAGGATTTTTAACCATAGTTTGGGAGATACAAAGGTTCTGTGTAATCTTAAAAAAAATAAACAGAAGTTAAAAAAGCAGCACTTAATACTGAGTTTAGGTAAACTAAATAATTGACTATTTACTTAGGTTACTAAGAACAAATTGGGCATTTCAGAGATGGAGTTTTTGTCTTATTGTAAAAAAAATTCATTTATATTTCTGATCACATTGACTATGTTTGAATTTATGAGATCTCATGAATGGTTTAACCTAACACTATATTGAATTTAATACATACTTTTTTTCTTTCTCTGACTCTAGAGATATGACAATAGAGGATATAGTAAAATTCTTATATCTTTAAAATGTTGTCACTTTAAAAATGAATGAAACATCATAGTTCCTTTCATTGATTGGCTGTAAGTTTTTACATTTCAAATGAAAGAAAATATATATGATATGACCTAATATCTAAAATATATAAAGAACTCATACAACTCAATAGCAAAGGAAACAAACAATTCAATTAAAAATGAGTAGAGGATATGAATAGACATTTTTCCAAAGAAAAAATACTGATGGCCAATAGACACATGAAAACATCTCAACATTACCGGTCATCAGAGAAATGCAAATCAGAACCACAATGATATCACCTCGCACCTATTAGCATGGGGATTATCAAAAAGATGAGAAATAACAAGTGTTGGCCAGGATGTGGAGAAAGGAGACCTTTGTGTACTGTTGGTGAGAATGTAAATTGGTGCAGCCACTATAAAAAACAGTATGGAAGCTTTAAGCCAAAAAAGGCACTAATATATGATTCAACAATTCACTTCTAAATATTTATCAAAAGAAAAATGAAAACACTAATTCAAAAAGATATATGCACCCCCATGTTCATTGCAGCATTATTTTCAATAGCCAAGACATGGAAACAACCTAAATGCCCATCAGTGGATGAATGAATAAAGAAGATGTGGTATATATGTGCAATGGAATATTATTCAGCCATTAAAAAGAATGAAATCTTGCCATTTGTAATAACGTGGATGGACTGTGAGGGCATTATGCTAAGTGAAATAAGTCAGACAGAGAAAAACAGATACCATGTGATCTCATATATGGAATCTAAACCAACAACAACAACAACAACAAAAACAGAAACAAAATAAACAAACAAAACCCCGAACTCACAAATACAGACAGCAGATTGGCGGGTGCCAGAGAGGCAGGGGAATAGAGGGGGCCAAAGTGGGTAAAGAGGGGTCAAAAAATACAAATATCCAATTATAAAATAAATAACTCATGGGGATATAATGTAAAGGATGATGACTGTAATTAATAATACTGTATTACATATTTGAAAGTTACTAAGAGAGTATATCTTAAAAGTTCTCATTGCAGGGGAAAAATGTGTAACTAAGTATGGTGGTGAATGTTAGCTAGATTTACTGTGGTAATCATTTTGCAATTTACACAAGTATTGTACTCCTGAAATTAATATGATGTTATATATCAATTATACATCGGTAGAAAAAAGAAACTAATGTTACATATGGATCTGTGATATAATCTAATTGATAAAACTTAAAGATCATAATTTATTAGAATCATATTCTAATATAATTTATTTAGATATACAACTCTAGATATTAAATATTGTCTCTTAATATACTGGAGATATTTTATTACTGTTTTCTGGCTTCTGTTAGTACTTTTGAAAAGGGCACACTCTGTCTAATTCTTAGTAGAGGGTAAGTAATTGTACTGGAAGCTTTAATATGGTTGAAGAATGGAATACTTGAAATCAAGATTTATGATATAGTATCAATTCTGATCATAATTTCCAAACTCTACCTTTGAGAATGAATGGTTGCAGACAAATAGGTCAATAGATCCACATTTTAATGTTCAGAAAGATATTATATGTTTACCCAAGTAGTGAATGAGATAGTGTCTTATAGAACCCCCAAATATTGAAAGACATTTTACTTATACATTGAGGGGACTTGGCCCACATACCATGCTCTGTATTATTTTAAGCCTTACATCCGCTTCAGTAGCAAATTCTGTTTTAATTCAGCTTTATTGGTAAAGTGGAGCCACATAATCTTGGATATTTGACTGGTGAGTGACCGGATATTTTATTGCCCATTACGCTTTGATGCATGAGTGTAACGAAGACATTCATTGTCCAATGGCAATGAAAATAAGATTCTGCTCTGGAACATATGCTTGCGAAGGTGATAGGAGTGTTGGCTTCGCACATACCCAAAAGTATCAAGTCTTATCTTAATATCTGGTCCTACACTTTTTCTTTAAATCTTTAAAGCCTTTTTTTGGCATGGCCTTATTACTTCTCCCCTAATCACTGCCCACCCACACTGAATGCACAGTTTGTTCATTATCTCCCTGTCTTGCTTCCAATAATATGCGTTTTCAAGAAGGTATGTTATTGAGTCACTGGCACTAAAGTATGTATGATCCTTGAATTATAATAGGTCATAAGCCAAGGAATAAACTTCTCTAACATTTAAGAAATAAATAATTTTCAGTACTAGGACCATTTAAAACCTCTGAAATAACATCGTTTGTCATCTACTATATAAGTGGATAAAGTTGACTAAGAGCGATCAGAAAAAATTCAGAAATATATTTTTTCAAAGTATGTATTATGTATAAATACATATATTTTCATCTATATTCTAAATATACATGCTGTAAGAAAATCTTTATAAGAGAAAGGAATTAATAGGTGGTAAATTAGAGAATCACAGTAGCCACATTTACGAATTAAAATTTGATGTGTTAATTTTTTAATTTAACATAAAGTGTATGTCCCGAAAGCTACTGAAAAAGTAAGATGTAAGAATCAAATTCTTAGAAATTCAAATACAATAACGGCTTATGATAAAAAACAAATTTTTGATTAAACATATAATTAGCATGGTACCCCAATGAATGATTTTGTTAACTGGTCTTCATCTAATGTGCATATCTTTGTAATTTAACCATTAAGCTTGTTTCTTTCCTTCCTCCTCAGTGTTAAAGAACCCAGTGTGTAAATTATATAGATTTCCCACATCTGACAACAAATGGATGCGAATCCGGGAGCAGATGTCAGAGAGCATACTTTCTTTTCATATTCCTAAGGAATTGATCTCTCTTCACATAAAAGAAGATTTGTGTAGGTAAGAGAAAATAATTTCTGATTGTTTCTCACATTACTTATTTTTTTCTATAAACCATTTTTTCTTAAAGAACAATGATAACATCAAATTCTGGACCCACACTGTCTGTATGGTGGCCATTAGCCCTGAGTGGCTGTTAATCACTTAAAATGTAATTAATCCAATTTGAGATGTTCTGTGAGTGTAAACTATACAGCAGAATCTGAATTCTTAGCACACAAACATAAAGACTGATTTCATAGTTGGTATTAAATTTTAAAATATTATTAATTTCACTTGCTTTTTTCTTTTTAAAAGATTACTAGAAAAAATGTAATTACATATGTGACTCCTCTTTGTGACTTGCATTGTATTTCTATTGAAAAGCTCTGTATTTAGCTGATAAGCTGAGATTTGATCTTGCTAACCATCCTTGTGTCTTTACCTCGTCTGTTTTTGGTTACTGTTTTTGGTTACTGTTTTTGTAAGAAACTCCTGCTTCACTCTTCCAATTACTCGTCTGAAAGAAAACTTTCAGGCGTTTCTTGGTCTAAAAACTCTGAAATGATCGATAAAGTATGCTATGTGAATGAACAGTATCGTCAGACAATAAAATTAAATCCAATGCTGTAATAACACAGAAGGACGTGAGAGCTGGTAGTGGATGAGAATTTCTTTGAGCCACGACTAATGAGATGATTTGTTTCTCTGCCTTATACACCTCCTTTAAAAATGTAACTTTTTACAGTAACTTTAAAAATGCTGAATACTACATTATACTAGACACTGTTAAGGCCCTAAGTCTCAGAAAATTAGCACCTCTTTTTAATAGTTAACATTTTGGAAGTGCTAAAGTATACAACAGAGTGAGAAATGTCCAAAGTTTGGATTTCTGCCGTGGGCTCACATTAGTACACCAAACTACTTAATATTATTGTCCTCCTTTAGTAAACTCTAATGCCTTAGGGATGTCATATTGACCTAAGCCAGTGAGCACACCATGGAGTGGGCAGGTCAAACCTGGCCATATTGACAACACAATCATAAGCTTCATAACAACGATATTTCAGTCAGTGATGGACCACATATATAACTGTGGTCCCATAAAGATATAATGGAGCTGAAAAATTCCTATCGCTCAGTGATGTCATAGCAGCCAGAACATCCTGGCAATACAAAGCATTACTCACAGGTTTGTGGAGAGGCCGATGTAAACAAACCTTCTGTGCTGTCAGTCGTATAAAAGCATAGCGCATACAATTCTGTACAGTCCATAGTACGTGGTAATGGTAATAAACAACTATGTTACTGGTTTATGTATTTACTATACTATACTTTTTGTTATTTTAGACTGCACTCTACTTAGAAAAAACATGTTTGCTGTAAAACGGGCGCCGTGTTATGCCAGCGGTAGCCTCATACCTCTCGTGTTTATTGCATCTGTTGATTGCATCATTTTCTCTAGTGCTTGATTTAATCTCATGTTGTTTCATACGTGCTGTGCAGGCTTGCAGCCTAGAGGCAATAGGGTAGACCATATAGCCTAGGTGTGTAGTAGGCTATACCATCTAGGTGTGTACTAGTGCCTCTCTGATGTTCACACAGTGACACATTGCTCAGGATGTATCCCCGTTGTTCAGAGGTGCCTGCCTGTATTTGTTAAGATAGGAACGGCTGCACAAATAGTATATACCCAAGTGAGGAGAAAAGAAAAAGAAAATAGAACTTGGATTTTAGGGAAAATCAGACAGGAAACTGGATTATAAGAAAACGACTTGCATCTAGGGAAATAAAGATTGAAAGAGGAACAAGAAGGTGGATATTTGAGAATAGCAGATGATGAGAATCAGGCCATAGAAATCAGACAACAGGTATTGACACTGCCCAAGAGAAGCCGTAAGATGTACAGAAACCTAAGCAGATTACTTGTAAGAGCCAGCTGCAAGAATGAATTAATGTAAGCACATTGTTCAATGCTGTCCCTACGTAGAGCCAGTACCAGGAGTAGCTGATGGGCAAAACAAATTCCCTGGAAGAATAAGCAAGCTTATGTGTTAGAGCAGAGGAGCATGGAGTTTGCATCTCCTAAGTCATAGAAGAATTATTATCCTCAACATGGTTGTATTCTAGACTGCTGGACACTAAGAACCATCCCTACTAGAGTCATATAAAGGTCAGGTTTCACACGGAAGAGTTGGAAAATATAATTGTTCTTCACAGCAGTTATAGAATAAGGAAGGACTCACAGTAAAGCACAAGTTGGAGGTGTCAGGTAGAACCTTGTGCCTTTATTCCAGCCGAGAATCTCAGAACGGGAGTTGCCAAATAAAGCAGATTTAAGAACTTCGGGCTAAGCCTTACCCTATAAAATGGCACCTGAAAGCTGCATCTAACTTAGACAGTCCTAAATTCCCCACTAAAATACCTACAAAGACACAGAAAATGGAAAATGATGACCTTTTAAAAAAACATTAGCTATTAACATAATGCTACATTATACTCTGTACTATATATAACCTAATGACTAATCATCAGACTCTTATTTTGGGATTGAAAATTTTAGTTGATGGACCGCTAATCTTATTTCATCTAAAAGTATAGCAAGCTAGTGAGAAAGAAAGTGAAGTGAAAGACCCCCACTGCCACCCCAGTCAGTCTTTTGTTATCGTTTAAAAGCCCCATAAAGGCTGAGCAGCTGACCTGCATGTCTGCTACCTTTGAGGGCTCCCTTGTGCTCTCTCCCACCCCTACCTCCACTCCCACTCCCGTTCATATCTCTCTGTCTATCCATTCACTGACAGACAGTAAATCCCAGGGGGGATAATCAGTAGGAAATAAGGAGAAAGCGGCCATTAAACCATTGAATTTTAATAGGCATCGCCTCTATGACTGTTTTATTATTTTTAATGCAAAAAAAAGTGTCATCTACCCATCCTGTTCTCTTGCCTGTCTCTGTATCTCTATGTTCATATGTGTTCGCAGCAAAATGGAAAAATGCAAACACATTGAAGGGGTGGTTTTGATGGAGACAAAGGAACAGTGCCTTCAAATATAAAGTTCCCTTGCAAGGAACCGAACTAGGAACTGTCATCATTATACACTTGGGAATGGTTCAGAGAAGAAAATCCCATTTCAGCCTTATAAAACTAATCTGTAAAAACCCGATAGATTCTGAACATGGGGCACTCTTCCAAATACCTTTGAGTTTCTCCAACTCCTTTTCTGTGTAAATCTTCCATCATTAAAATGTGTTTTAAAAAACTTAACAATAAATCTTTTAAAATTTTGTGAAGGAAAAGAGAAAAAAATCATACTGAAGACTTAAAAGGGAAATAGAAAAAAAAAACTGTAGGAACATCGACTCACCGTCTCACTAGAGTATAGGAGGGTGTGGTTGTTTTGAAACAGAATCAGAAAGCCAAGGACGGGACCTCAGCCTTTCTTTAGGGAAAATGCCAAGAAGAAAGGGAATAATGAAATGGTAAATAAGGACAGCCTAAGTAAATCCACAGAGCAAGCAGAAAAGGACAAATTTAACACTGAGAAATAATATTAGTGTGGAAAACAAACATGATTATCTTCTCAAATGCTGAACAAAGGTGAAAAAAAGTTTAAAATGGTGAGAAATAAGATGTTAGATGTGCAGAGCATGAAGCTGGAAACTACCCAATGATTTTGTGTTCTCGAGGAAGAGCAATTAGTGCCAAAGCTTGGGAAAAAGAAATAGTGAAAACTTATGCAGTTTTTTTTTTTCTTTTACATGTTAAAACCAAGCTAACCTTACACTTCCCTGCAAAAGCCTGTGGAAGAACATCTACTGATTTTTGAAAGGAAAAGGCTATGACCCCACTTTACAATATAGGATCAGGTTATGAATTTTTTAAGAATGAAGGCAATGAAAATGACATACTTAAATATGCAGGAGCTCAGAATATGTCACCTGCAAAACTTTCTTGAAAAATCTACTTAAAGATAGATGCCATTCAACTGAGAAAATAATTTAAAAATTGTATTTCTAATATAATATAAAAATAAATTATACTGTAATATAAAATTAGCATGATATGACATAATACATTAAAAATGTAAGAATAGGACATGTCCTGCAGAAGGACTCAAAGCATATTTCTTGGTTGGGCAGAATCTCCAGCCTGGACAGAGCTTTACTCTGAAGATCTTTTCTCGGCTTCTTTAAACTCTAGTCTTATTCAGATCCCAGAATGTATTTGACACCCCTCAACCTCCCTCCCGACTCCATACTTTCTCTCAAACTTATTTATGTTTCACGTTTTCATGTTTTCTTCTCTAATCCCAGCTGCCACGATCCCTGGGCCTATGATAGTGCAACAGCCTACTAATGACTTCCGCTATGGCCTCACTTGCTTAAAATCTATGGCTCTTGTTGCAGACGCAGAGGATCTGATTGAAAATGTAAAAAGGTAGATTTCCAGTAGAGCTTTCTGGAGACAGCCTTGATAGTTAACCACTTGAGAATTATACTAGAATTATGTATTGGGAAGGCAAGGGAAGATTCTCTTTTTAAAGTACTCAGTATAACACCTTGCTTTTGTAAAGTTTACTGAATTACTACACAGTCAAGATACATAGGAGATTTGGCATGGAAAGGCAGACCAATTCTTTGATCTAACATCTCAAAGGATGGGGACAGTGACAACTAGTATATAACATTATGGAGTTATTATAATGGTAGTAAAGGGAGAATAGCATGTTGAAAACAGCTCAGAAATCCTAAATTCATAGGGGCGCGCGCGTGTGTCTGTGTGTTTACCTGCATTGATAATGCTTCAAGTTTCACAGTCCTTCAACTTGGGTTGAGTGCAGACAAGTTATGTAGGTCGTGCCAAACTGCCACCTATAAAATTTTTATGGTTCATTTTAGTGTTGCCACATATCTTGTTGTTGAGTATTTTCTTCAGATTTTGTACTACTTCGAAGTTTTGCTGTGCTCGGTCTACACTGAAATATGTTAGAGTTGAAGCCCCATGACAACTACAAATATAATATTAAATCATGGTGCACACATGTATATGTCTGTCCAGATGGCAGGTTCTGGTGGCTGTATAGTGTTTAACTTTATTAAAAATGTATATATTTCTACACTATAAAACAATATTTGAAAACCTATAATGGCACAAAGAATTTTAAAGAAATGAACTGTTTCAAAGAAAATGAACCTCATGGTCCATAAAACTCCCCAGGAAAACATTAGTTTGATTTATATCATGTGTTTTTCTCTTATTTTTCCTTCTTCATTTCTTTCCTATACATATTTTTCTCCAATGATCCCAGATATGGGGAAAAGAGAAACTTTGTGGCATAGTGTTGGGAGATTAGAAGAAAGGATAAGAATATTTTCCGACAACTTGAAAACTTTCTTAGTTTTTATATAAAATATAAATATTTGTATGTATCATGCAGAGAAATAATCCTATAAATAAAATATTAAAAATCTGAACCAAAATACTTTAGTAGAGAAAATGTAGAGTTTGAGACATATAAACTTTAAATAAAAGTTTTATTACCACTTCTTTGAGAGAATATACATGCTTCATCTTAGATAATGGTGTTTGCGAATGTACAAAATTCGTGGTGATAAAATAAATTAATGAAGACAAACTTATTGTTGAACATTATGTATTTCAAATATTTTGTATTCTATATATTTAGAGCTATGTTATAGAACCATGATAAATGTGTCTATATGACTATATATCAATCTATTTCTTGAACAGTGTATTCTCATCTATGAAAATGACAGTAAGATATTTTAAAATCCCAGATTTAAAGCTTAGTTGCTGCCCAGGGATATATGTTTTTCCAAGATATGTTCTACATGTTTACTTAAATAGTATCATATACTGTTATCTTGGTTTTCTAATCACTATATCCAGTTTGAAATATTTAATTTTTGACCTTAAAGCATTTTGTGACTATCACTAAAAATTTGTTAATTTTATTTCAAACCGATAACACTAAGAGTACCTTTTTAAAAATGATAAAAGTATATGTTAAGAAGTATAAACTAGAAGTAGAATATAGTTAAGTAAATTCTATTTCCAAAACATCCTCACCAAACAAAAAAGAAATACAATAGGATTTTACAACGTAGTGACCCAGCCTATTCATTTAACAGGGTTTGATATTCTGAATTATAATTTATGGTTTTTTAACATTTATTTATCACCAGACAAGATTTTCCCTTTACATGAGCTGCAAGGCAAGCAGAATCTTGTGTCTATCTTCTTCTCCAGCCTCATTCTATGTCTTGTTTATTCTGGCATGGCTGAAACACATGCCTTTTGAGATATGTATCAGCATTGGATACTTGGATAAAATAAAGGCTCAATGAAAATCTTTACTGACCTTAAAGAAACATTGAATAGTGGGAAAAGTAATAGGAAATCATCTATTCTATTTAGATCTCCTGTATATCAAATAAAGCTCCAACTGATGAATCTCATAGATGTTTTAATAGTGTTGTGTTTCTTCTACTTTGTTTCTCCTTGTATTTTTCTCTTTGTCTCTCTTGCCTGCTCTCCCTGAGAAAAATTTTAAGTCTTATAGATCCAAAAAGAATGCATAAAAAATATCACATTGGGACTCCACTGTTGATTCACACCTGATTAGTGTTATTTCTTCTATTCATTTTTCTTCATGCAGTATTGGTGCACAGTTGGAATACTGTGTGGCATGTTATTTATCATGGAAAATGCATTTGCCCTACCAGCTCCTAGTACGGAGGGCAGATGCCATGTGCCATTAAGTTCATCATTATGGATTCTTGGTATCATTTAATGAGAGGTCCTGTAGAGTGCTTAGTATCACCAAGCTGGTGATAGAAATATGTGTTTGATTTGCTATTTGAGTATTATAATATCCCCACAGGAACAAATAAAGCAAAACTCATTCAGAAGCACATTTTTGTCTATTGTGCTGAGATTCTTTATTTAAAATGAATTGAGTAAGGGAGAATATGTTGTAATGATAAAAGCACAGGGTTGGAATTATAATTGAATTGTGTTTAGACCCTATATCCTCCATTTGATATATAGTGATAATTTTTTAAATTATATAATCTCATAATTTCCAGATTTTTTTTTTTTTTTACTTTTTAGTTAATAGCATTATCAATTGTCCTACAGGGCTACTGTAGTAATTAAATGAACAATCAGAAGACTCTGACAGGAGTATAGGGTTTTGTCTGTCTGTGTGTGTAAGTGTAGCTCTGGATTTGAAGCCTGACTCCCCCAACCCCACTTAATAGCTATGTGACACAACACAATTTACCTAACAATTTTAATCTTCAGTAAAGTAGGGATTAAAAACTAAACACACGTGGTTATTGTCAGCTACTGTTGCAAAACCCCTCGTGCATACATATACAGGCCTTTCCTAAGTGGAAATCGCTCTCACCATTTATGTAAAGAATCATGTGCATAGTAGACACTCAACATACCAAAACTGTTATTGTTCTTCATCTTAACTGAATGTTGATAGTGTTTCAGACAAAAAAAAAATGGTCTAAAAGTTATTTTAATCTGCATTTGCTTACTAACCAGCACCCTTCATTCGTATGATCACTGTACAGTCGCACAAATTCCCAGCAGGCAGACAGACAAGCAGACTGGGCCTGTCTTCTCCCACAAAGCTGGTATTTGGAGCTGGGATGGAGATTGGGGAATGATAGGCTTCAGATTAGTTAGGGCCTGTGGACCTCAGAAAAGGAGGAACCTGTCAAAAAATATTTTTTGTACTCTTCCTGGACTCTAGCATATTACCTGGCATATAATAAGCTCTCAGTAATATAATTTTTTCCATAAAAATAATTGGAATTGTGAGCAGAGAATGGCGTGGTTACATTTAGAAAAAGGGAGGCAAGTGTGGAGGGATAAAAGAATGTAGGAAACGCTATGGTTTCCTAGACAAATGACGACAGTGGCTTAGACCAGGGCGGTGGGAGGGGGCGGGGGGATGGATAAACGTACATGCGTTTGAGATTTTTTAAGGAGCTAAAATCAACAGGACTCGGAGGTAGATGACATCTGGAAGCAAGGTGTTCAGGATGACTCAAGCATTCTGACCTGCGTAACTGAGTGAGTGAGTATAATTCATTGATGTAGGAAATCGTGGGTGAGCACAAGGTTTAGAAGAAAAAAGGAATCCTCTTTGGCTCTTAGTGGAACCATCTAGGTCTGTGCTATCCAGTATGGTAGTTATGTGGCTATTTAGACTTGTTACAATTTGTTAAAATTAAGCGAAATTAAAAATTTAGTTCCTCATTCACCTTAGTCACATTTTAAGTGCTCGATAGCTACATACAGCTAGTAGCCCTTGTATTCAATAGCACAGCTATAGAACATTTCTGTCATCAAAGAGAGATCTGCTGGGCAGCACCGACCTAGGGTAACCAGCAGTGGCATCTATCATTTTAAAAAGGAGAGTTGTAGTAATGTACAAACGTTCTTCCTGCCCATTGAAATTTAATGTGGAGAAGGAGAAGGCTGACATCTACCTTCCTAGTTTACCCTAACAGGCAAAAGATATGTGTTTTGTTTTGTTTTTTTTCCTCTAAGTTGGTAGCATCAAGATATATATTCTGTGCTGTGATTTCTGGTGGGAGTAAAATGGTGTTACGTTTATAATGGAGGGTCTGCCTTGCATAGTAATTTAAAGCATGACACTGAAGACAAACTTCTTGAGCTTAATCCCAACTCCATTCCTTACTGTCTGGGTGAACGTGGGTAAATTACCTATCTTCTCTGAGTCTCATTTTCCTCATTTGTAAAATGAGGATGATAATAATAAATAGTACCTACTTCAATGGGTTGTTGTACATACTGAATGAGTGAATATTTGTAAAGATCCGACTATAGTGCCTGGCATAAATAAGGATAAGAAGCACTGCATAGATGTTTGTTAAATGAATAGAAAATAAATATGAATTTTGTTTCGTTATATGACATTCCAGCAAATATGACAGCCAAGGCCATCTGGTAAGTACACATTTGAGTCAAATATTTGAACCAGTTCTCTGTTGACCTGGGTGGAAGTTACATTCAGATGTGTCCCTCAGATGAGATTCCAGCCTTGTCCTCCTGTTCAGAGATACTATCATTGAAGAACTGTACTTGCCAGGAATTAAAACAAAAAAAGAGAACAAGATTTACAATCACAAGACCTGGTTATACATCTTGATTCTGCCACTTACTAGCAATGTAGCAATGAACAAGTCACTTTACTTTTCAGTTATATTATTCTTGTTTGTCCAGAACAATACTTGTTCAATAGAACTTTCTATGATGATGGAAATGTTCCAAATAGCACTGTCTAATATGATAGCTGTGGAGTGACTGAACACTTGAAATGTGCCTGGTACGAATGAATTTTCAATTTTGTTTAATTCAGCTCTGGAACAATTATCTCTGAGGATTGTTTTGAAAATCAAAAAAGAGATACATTTGACATGACAGTAACCTCCATTACCTGCGAAGTCTTATGGTATCCACCACAGAGCCTTACTGCCAAGCATTTTCTGTCGTTCCTGAATTCCATCCTCTTACGAAACTTAACCGGGTAACATCCTCACTTCAGATCCAGGGATGGGAATTAGAAAGGAAAATGCCCAGAAATGTTTGCAATTTCTAAAAACGTGGACAGGAATATTGAAATAGGAATGAGAATGCTAGCACACTTTCTTGCTTTACCAGCCTTTCAGGTGTGGCTAGTTCACCTTCATGGCTACCCAGAATGAAAGAAAGGGCATGTAATTAATCTATGCAGATTTCGGAGAAACTTCACATAATATGACACCATTTTAGTGGAACACTGAGCTTTACAATATTTTTTTTAAAAGTGTCATCCATGTTTGATAACCTAAAACAAACTTTAAAGGATAAATAAGACATTAGTTAGAAGTAAATAAACACCAAATTGCTTTTATCAAGAACAGCACATAGATTCTTAGAATAGAATAAGATCTGCTTATTACTCTTCATTGTTTTTTCTAATGTTTTACCTAAAATTAAACTATAGAATTTGGCTGTTTATCAGGTGAAGACAGATTCTGTGATTACAACTATATCCTGTAGTTACTGTGCTCCATTCTTAGTATTTGCATATAACTTGAAACCTTGAGTGTATTACAGTGCAACATCTACTTCTTTTAATGTCTATTAAAAATCAGAGCGAATGCCAACTCAGAATATCTAGTCATTTTTCAGTGAAAGAATGGCTCATGAATTGCAACATGAACCTGTTATTTACACTGTTATTTAAATTATATAGCTATTTTTATTCTATAAATTGGCATGTACAGCTTATTGGGAGGAAATATTTCTATTTACTTAGACAATAACAATTTTAAATAACATTTTCATGTCTTTCTTACTGGGTCATATCCTTTGGTATATAAATTTTTATCAGGCTATTTGGTTTTACAAACTTCTTATAAATGAATTAACTATAATTCTGAAGCATTCTTTATTACAATAATTGTCATAATTTCAAGAATTTTTGAATTTATATGCCAAGATTTTGAAAGTTTATTATTCTGGGCTCAGATTTTTAATAAAATAGGTGTTCACGTGTGGAGCTTTGACCTCAGAACTAGAGTGCTTTCTTGTGCATGTCCCTTAAACAAGGTAAGCATCTCGATAGTCATTTTTCTTTTGAAGTAGTCAACAGAGTATTTGAAAAATGTGGTGGGAAGGATAAAAGGCCATGAAAAACTATCTTCTAGATGTTTTTGTCTCAACATGCCTCCCAAGCTCTTTCGCACCAAGCAGAGAGAAATCTTTGTGGTGGAATCCCTGTATGTAGTTGGTATATTAGTCAGGGCTCTGGAATCCCTGTATATAGTTGGTATATTAGTCAGGGCTCTCTCTCTCTTTCTCTCCCTCTCTGTTATTTGAATGAGAGCCAGCCTTTTGTTCTCTTTAGGTTTTCAACTGATTGGGTGAGGCCCACACAAAGTACGAAAGAAAATCTTTACTCAGCCTACCGATTCAAATGTTAATCTCATCTAGAAGACTCTCATAAACACCTACAATAACAGTTGACAAATATCTACACACCTTGTAGTCCAGTCACGTTGACACGTAAAGTTAATCATCACAGTAAGAAATTCCATGTGAAGATATCGTTTCAAATCTTTCTCTATCCCTAACGACTTGCCTAATCCAAGATTACAGACTGAGATCATACAATGTTAGAGGACTCAACAATGGCTCATTCATCTATTGTATCTATTTTAACGAGAGCAGAGCTCAGCATTCTACTTCGAGATTAGTTTATTTTGACTTTATGTCAAATTTTAGGAAAGTCTAAGAATAATAATCTGCAAGCAAACCTTTCATTCATTCAGTCAACAGCCTATGTCGAACACTTCCCATGGTAGGATGAAAACATGAATAAGACAAGTCTCTGCCATTCACAGGCTCAGAGCAGATTTTTCCCATTTTGGAATTCCCTCTGACTATATCATCGGTAGACTTTAAAACTACGTTTTAAATAGAAGCTAAACTTTCTCTTCTTTTTATTATGTTCTATTTTAGTGGTCTTAAGCCTAGTTTTAGTTTTCAGCAGCAGAAACCATTATTTTCCAAACGGAACGTACACTAAATTTCAGTATTAATCAAAGAGATTCATTTGGAGCTGGTGGGTCTGTTGGGTGGCCGGAGTAAGGAAAAAGGCCTGATGCCTCTCCACTTACTTGGCTTCCCTTTCGTTTGACACCCTCCCTTGTCTCTATAGCCACGACATCTCCAGGAGTATAAGGAACAAAGTTTAAAACCACTTATCTGTTTACTATTCTTGCCAATGCTTTAAGCATTATATGTAAAAACTTTAAAGCAGTTTTGGCTATTTATTTTCCAGTTCCCTATGCTTCGTTTTGTGTTTAATTATTTTTCTGTATTCTTCATAGATTTGTTTGTTTTTCTAAATCTTGTTTTCTCTAAATTTTGTTTTCTCTTTATTCCATGGTCTGTTTTAAACATGTTATTTACTTAGTAGCATGTTTTGTATTGTGGAAAGTTCAGAGGATCTTAATGACCTCCAGTAACTTGCAGTTGTACTGAAGAGGAAAAGCATGTATTTGTGAAATATTTAACAAAATGAGACAAAACAAACCATATAAACAAAAATGCACCGCAAAGTTTTTTCATCAAGGGTTAAGAATGTCATACTTTACAGTGGGAATGCCAAGATCCATAAAACATTAGATATTTCTCAGGTGGGCCATAGCAATCATGTCTC